>NW_024097035.1:0-288463 GCF_016545835.1 Crotalus tigris
AAGCAGCTGGAGTTCTCAGGTTTCTTTATTCAGCGTTCAGCTTACAGGTAGATGGCTTCTGGCACGCCCAAACGCTTTGCAGCCTCGTATATAGGCAACTCCCGGGTAAAAGTGTTACTTTTCCCGCGCCAGCGCCCGCGCATGCGCACGGCGCTGGCGACAGCCTGTCTGGTCCCGGGCAGCTTTGCACCTGCCCGGGACTGCCTGCAAACGCCCGAGCCGTTTGCAAGGCTCGGGACATAACACCCCTTTCCCCCGGGCTAAAACTACTACCAACATATGAACATTTATTTTATGCAGTGTTCTGCTTCTCAATGCTCCTATCGTTACCTCGCTTTTGTTTAGCCAGCAATGTTATGTAATCCTCTAAGTATTTAGGAGACTTCTTTGCTCTCTGTGACCTTCTCAGCTCTGGGTTACTAGCATGAGTTCCCTGACTGGAGGGAGATGTGAGCCTGGTCTCCTTATTTTGCCTTGGTGCCTTCCAAGGACTGTGCCCCAATGCCTGGCCTGCTTGCTTGCCCACCGGGCTCGTCAGGCCAGGGCTTCTGTCACTTTGTGACCTGGTTGACCTGCCTAGCTGTAGACCCTCGGGCCCCTTGAAGTGATAGCCACTTCTGGGCGTCTCTGTTGAACCTCCTAGGTCCGTCCAAGACCTGTCAGGAGGCTGACCATTCCCTGAACCCCGTTCTGTGTCCGGGCTTGTGTGGGTTCCGGTACTTTCCCAAAACTCAGTTACTCCCTGATTTGGGCTAGAGGTGTTGTAGTCGGGACTTGGTTCCTCGACCACCTCCCTGTATGTTTGACCCCCTGTAGAATTTGGGGTTAGGTCAGGCCAACCTTGGGGATTGTGTGCCAGCTCTCTTGCGGGGAATGATTTGTTGGGATGCCCCCGGGTATCCTCCGTGACTGGAGTGCTGTGTGATGTGTGTGGAAGGTGAGTATGCCCCCGGGGTGACTCCCTGGCTGGAGTAGGCGTGAGTGCCTGTTGGGTGGGTAAGCTCCATGAATTCCTTTTCGGAGCAATTGCGGAACCCTGGGATGGGCCGTTTGTGGCTCCATCAGTGGAGATGGGCAGCAGCTCGTGCCCTTCCCTTTGCTCCAAAGGGTCCCCCTCCCCCCCTGGAAAAAACCCAGGAGTCTCATCTGAAAAGTCCCGCCTAGGGCGGAGTTGGTCGATGTGCCGACGCAGGACACGACCGTTGTCCAGGGCAACCTCGTAGGAGAGAGAACCTGTGACCCTGGAAATAGAAGCGGGGACCCAGGTATGACCAGGCCCGTAATTGCGAGCCCAAACCGGGGCACCCACAAGTATTTGTCTAGGTGCCCTAGGATGTGAGGTAGATGAAGGCAGTCTGTCCGGATGCAACCGGTCAAGTTTAGTAGTAAGTTGACGCCCCCAACGAAGTTCAGCTGGGCTTCTCCCTGTAGAAGTGGACGGTGTGGTGCGATAATAAAGGAGAAAGTCAGCCAACCTGTGATGCCAGTCCCCGTAGGTGAGTCTTTTCAATGCGTCCTTTGTGATGCGCACCATACGTTCAGCCATACCGTTGGTGGACGGGTGGAAGGGTGCAGACATGGCATGACGAATCATGTTAGCCTGTAAGAAAGCTTGGAATTCGGAGGAAGTGAATTGAGGGCCGTTGTCAGACACGATGACATCTGGAAGCCCGTGTGCAGCAAAAATCCCCCTCAGTACCTGAATAGTCTTTGCAGTGGTGGTGGAAGAGACAGGTACAACCTCAAGCCATTTAGAATGGCTGTCAACAAGGACCAAGAAGAACTGGCCCTGAAAGGGCCCAGCGTAGTCAATGTGCACCCTAGACCATGGGGACTGCGTTTCCTCCCATTTATGCACGGGAGCTTGGGGCATCTCTGGGCGAGATCGTTGGCACAGGTGGCATGCATGCACCTGAGCCTCAATATCCTTATCTAAAACAGGCCACCACAAGTGGCTGCGTGCAAGAGCCTTCATACGAACAATGCCAGGATGACCCTCGTGGAGGGATTCTAAGACCCTAGTCCTCATTGAGGAGGGAATGACAACTCTGTTTCCCCCAAGCAGACAACCCTGAGAAAGGGACAACTCGTTTCTTTTGGACCAGAAACTCTGAAACTCAGGACTAGGGCAGTGCTCAGGCCAACCGGACAAAACCCAGGAACGGACATGTGAAAGTGTGTGATCTGTACCTGTTTCAGCGGCAACATCCCTGGCACAAAGAGGGAGCTCGGGCAAGGCTTGGATTGATAGAATGTTGACAGCTGGCTCAGGGTCAGCTTCTACTACTGGCAGAGGCAATCTACTGAGGCCATCAGCATGGCCCATTTCTTTCCCAGGCTTGTGGAGTAACGAAAAATCATATGCAGACAAAAAAATAGACCACCTAAGCATTCTAGGGGAAATGATTTGGGGAGTCTGCTTACGTGTGGTAAACAGTCCCAGCAGAGGCTTATGGTCAGTAAAGACCGTGAAATGCCTGCCATAGAGAAAATCGTGGAATTTTTTAATTCCAGCGACAACAGCCAGATCCTCCCTGTCTATCTGAGCGTAGTTGCGCTCAGCAGAAGACAATGTTCTGGAGTAATATGCAACAGGAACCTGAGTTCCATCAGACCTGATGTGGCTCAGGACAGCTCCTACCCCGTAAGGGGACGCATCACATGCGATGCACACAGGAAGAGATTCGTTGAAATGTGCAAGTACACTGTTAGAAGTGAGCAAGGCCTTGACTTTGTTAAAGCAAGCCTCATGTGGATGTGACCACTGCCACACTGCTTGTTTGTCTAGTAGCCTGTGAAGAGGCTCAGCTACACTAGCTTTATGTGGAAGAAAAGAATTGTAGAAATTCAGGAGGCCCAGGAAGGCCTGAAGTTCGGCCTTGGACTTTGGCCTAGGTGCTTCTAAAATAGCTGTCAGTTTGGATTCAGCAGGGTGAATCCCAGCAGCATCAATTTTGAACCCCAGAAATTCAGTAGAAGGCACCCCAATCTTGCATTTGTCTTTTTTGAGCTTGAGGCCTGACTTCCTGAATCTTAACAGAACAGCCCTTAGCCTTTCAGCTAGAATGTGTGTGGAGTCTCCTGCAATTAAGACATCATCAAAGTAGGGGCAAACCCCTGGTATACCCCGTAGTGTGTTTTCCATTACGCTTTGGAAAATCCCAGGAGCGACATTCACTCCAAACTGCAGCCTTTTTACCTTAAAGGCTCCCCTGTGGGTCACAATAGTCTGAGCTATGGCAGCATCATCATCAACAGGCAGCTGTTGATACGCTTGAGCTAGGTCAAGCTTTGCAAAAACGCGCCCCCCCTTGAGGGAGGCCAGAATATGACTGACCACAGGAACAGGATAGGCATGTTGCTGCAATGCCTTATTCAGAGTGCATTTGTAGTCAGCACAAATGCGAATGTCCCCATTTGCCTTTAGAGGCGTGACAATGGGGGTCTCCCAAGGACTGGAATCAACAGGTTCTAGGATTCCCTGTTGAATCAGTTTGTCTAACTCAGTGTCAATTTTACTCTTTAAAGCAAAAGGGACCCTTCTTGCTTTAATTCTAATGGGAGTGACAGTGGGGTCTAGCTTTAAGGACACAGGGGGTCCTTTGAATGTGCCCAGCTGGGGGCTGAAAACATCTGCAAATTCTTTGCAGACTTCCTGTAGGTCGAGTGTTTGTAAACTGTTGAGTCCTGTACGTGTATCCCCAGGGCCTCAAACCAATCGAGTCCTATGAGACTCGTTCGTTCACCCCCTACTACTAATAAGTCTAGTGGACCTTCAAAACTCTTGTATTGCACGTTAAGGGTGGCCTCCCCCTTAACACACACTCTTGAATTTTGAAAATCTGTTAACACAATGTCAGAAGGCCTTAACTTGGCCTAAGTTCCACTACCGGAACAAATCTTCCTAAATGTATGCAAGGAGATAATTGAAAAGGCAGACCCTGTGTCTAGTTCCATAGATAATGGAACCCCTTGTAGCTTCACCTTGAGTGACAGCTTTTTCTTAATTGGCTTTTGTGTGCCTGTCCTAAGGATGCTTCTTCGCGAAGCGCAAAACCCTACCCTATTCTGGCTGGGGAATCTGGTACCGTTCAGGCGCGGTTCTTCCTGAGGTTGTACCTTTCGTCGGCCCAGACACACAGCTGCAATGTGTCCTTGTTTGCCGCATGCCCGGCAGGTAGCGGAGCGGAACTTGCAGTCGGTTCTCCTGTGGCGACCTCCCCAGCCGATGCACTTGAGCGGAGCTGAAGAGCTTCCCTTCTGTTTTTCTTCCGTCGTGGGGTGGAGACGGTCGACTTCCTCGTCCGGATCCTCCTCGGAGTTCCTTTGGGCGTCTTCCTGGTGCACGGATGCAACCTCTGGACTGTTTCTGATCGGCCGCATGTTCTTGATAGCGCCGCCTGCTGCTTCTTCTGCGGTGACTTCCCTTAAGGCATCTTGGTAGGACAGTTCTTCTTTAGCGAAAAGTCTCTGTTGTAGATCTCGATGCCTTAACCCGCACACGAATCGGTCCCTCAGTCGTTCTTCGAGGTCTTTGAACTCGCAGTGCTTGGCGGCCTTCCGTAATGCGGCGATGAATTCTTTGGCCGACTCGCCGGGCCGTTGATCCCTCTGCTCGAAGGTGTGGCGCCATGCGATGACGGACATCTTGGGGTGGAAGTGCTCTTTCAGTAGCTTCTTCAGATCTGCGTAGCTGACAGACTCTACTGGAACAGGTGCTGCAAGGTTTTCTGCGATGTCGAAGGCGTCTTGACCGCAAACACAAAGCAGGGTGGCAGCCTTCAAGCTCTCTTCCCTCACTTGGTTTGCCTTGAAGTAGTTCTCCACCCTGGCTACGTAGGACTCCCACCGCTCTGGATGTGAGACGTCGAATTCCGAAAGCCTTCCGATTTTCGCCATCTTCAAATCTTCAGGAGACGGGTCTATCAGCCAGCCTACCCCCGAATGCGCACCGGATTGGCGGGCAGCTGCCGAGTCGACGCCGTTCCTTTCCACCGCTCAGGACTCCTTGGGTAAGCTTACACTTCTTCCTTTCCAGGTAGTGCAAGGCATCCCACCTTCGTCGCCAGTGTTGAGTCCTTGGCGGGAAGCAGACACGAGAAGCAGTTGAAGTTCTCAGTTTCCTTTATTCAGCGTTCAGCTTACAAGTAGATGGCTTCAGCAGCTCCCCAAACCTCCCAGCTTCTTATATAGACGCTTCCCGGGTAAAAGTGTTACTTTTCCCGCGCCAGCACCCGCGCATGCGCACGGCGCTGGCGACAGCCTGTCTGGTCCCGGGCAGCTTTGCACCTGCCCGGGACTGCCTGCAAACGCCCGAGCCGTTTGCAAGGCTCGGGACATAACAGGTATATATGTGTGTTTCTATATATCGAAAAGGTATAGGTCTCAGGTTTACAAGATCTACATTTGTTTTTAAAAATCTAGAATACCCGAACAATTATAAAAGAAATACCATTAAAATAAAATTCTTTGGATCTCAAACCACATAATTACAACATTATAAGAAACCTATGCCATTGTCATGACAGATCCATTGGTGTTGTACTGGGAGCCTTAAAGCAAAGATAGCAAAAGCAGCATTTATGGTACTTCTAACTTAAATCATTTTCTAAGCCTTTTTAAAATGCACTTTTATACAAGAATGAGTTTAGTTTTTAATGGATAGAATAATCATTCTTGACAGGTGTATCAGTTTCTCTAGATGCCTTTCAGTTTGTCTCCTGAAAGCAGAAGAGAGAGATCTATAAGAACTTGAAGTTGATCCCTGTGTGTTAGCCAAGGCATTAATAATGCCTCCATCAAGTATATAGGATGTGATAGCTAATCCAAATGCAAAAGCTGAAGCCAGGTTATGTTAGTCAGACAAAAAGAAAAAAAAAGAAAAAAAGATTTAATGTCCCATAGATTTCAAAGCATCAGTAAATTATTATAAATCTAACTTTGAGGTAGTTAAACTGGTAGAATGCCAATATAAAATTGAAGTGTAGATATGCTCTAACATCTTAATAAGAATTATAAAATATATGCCATGTGCATGTTCTGAATATTAGGCAGATTTCTGGAAAAAAAAACCTCATAAAAATAACTAGTGGACAATCATTTAAATATGAGCCAGTAGTGTGCTGCAGTTGCCAAAAAAGCCAACACAGTGCTAGGTTGTATTAACAGAGGGGTAGAATCAAGATCATGCGAAGTATTAATACCACTCTATAATGCCTTGGTAAGGCTACACTTGGAATACTGCATCCAGTTTTCGTCACCGCGCTGTAAAAAAGATGTTGAGACTCTAGAAAGAGTACAGAGAAGAGCAACAAAGATGATTAGGGGACTGGAGGCTAAAACATATAAGGAACAATTGCTGGAAGTGGGAATGTCTAGTTTAATGAAGAGAAGGACAAGGGGGGATATGATAGCAGTGTTCCAATATCTCAGGGGCTGCCACAAAGAAGAGGGAGTCAAGCTATTTTCCAAAGTACCTGAAGGCAGGACAAGAAGCAACGGATGGAAAATAATCAAGGAGAGAAGCAACTAGAACTGAGGAGAAACTTCCTGACAATTAGAACAATTAACCAGTGGAACAACCTGCCTCTAGAAGCGGTGAATGCTCCAACACTGAAAGTTTTTAAGAAGAAACTGGATAGTCATTTGTCCGAAATGGTATAGGGTTATCTGCCTGAGCAGAGTGTTGGACTTGATGACCTCCAAGATCCCTTCCTACATTACTATTATTATTATTATGGATCATCGCACAGTTAGCCAGATGTTCAGACTGGATTTGGCATTTTGTCTACCTATCGAGTCCTTACCCAGGACCTGGGATAGGCAGATGTGGATGTTTGATGGTATTACAGATATCGTCGCAGGATGGAAGCAGTTCCTAATAAGGCCGCCTTTTGCAATTGACTAATAGCGAATTTGTCAATGCCAATGGTGTTCAAGTGGTGCTCCAGTTGTTTTGGGATTGCACCCAAGGAGCCTATTACTATTGGTACTACCCTTGCTTGCTTTTGCCACAGTCTTTCTATTTCTATTTGTAGGTCTTTGTATTTTGTTATCTTCTCCAGTTCTTTCTCTTCTATTCTGCTATCTCCAGGCACTGCCACGTCCACTATCCAGACTTTTTTGTCTTTCTTATCGACAATTGTTAAGTCTGGGGTGTTATGTTGCAGGTGCTTGTCTGTTTGAATTCTGAAGTCCCAGAGCAGTTTAATTTTATCATTTTCTATGACTTTCTCTATTTTATGATCCCACCAGTTTTTGCTTACAGGCAAATGATATTTTTTGCAGATCTTCCAATGCACCATTGTTGCTACTTTGTCATGCCGCTGCTTGTAATCAGTTTGTGCAATCTTCTTGCAACAGCTTACCAAGTGGTCCACTGTTTCTTCAGCTTCTTTGCATAGGCGGCACTTACTGTCTGTTGCTGTCTTCTCAATTTTGACTTTGTATGCATTTGTCCTTAAGGCTTGGTCTTGTGCAGCCAGAATTAGTCCCTCGGTCTCTTTCTTCAATTTTCCTGCTCTTAGCCATTGCCAGGTTTTATTATTATCTGCTTTCCCAGCTATTTTTTTCATGTATTGGCCATGTAGTGCTTTGTCTTCCCATGCCTCTATTCTGTTCTTCATTTGGTCTTTCTTGTAGGCCAGTTTGGTCTCTCCAGTAGTTAGTAAGCCTTCCTGATATACTAATTTCAGTGCATCTTCATCATTGTTCTTCAGATATTCTTCCAAAGTCATTTTTTCTTCTTCAACCATCTGATGTACTTGTAGCATTCCACGCCCACCTATTTGCCTTGGTAGATAAAGTCTATCAATGTCACTGCGTGGATGAAGGGCGTGATTCATTGTCATTATTTTTCTGGTCTGCCTATCCATTGCTTTTAGTTCTGCTTGAGTCCAGTCCACTATTCCAGCTGTGTACCTAATGACTGGGATTGCCCAGGTGTTGATTGCCTTTATGGTATTTCCTCCATTGAGTTTGGATTTTAAGATCTTCTTCACTCTCTTGATGTATTCACCTCTAATCTTTTTCTTGACTTCAGTGTGCTTGATGTTGTCAGCTTGAAGGATACCCAAGTATTTGTAGTACTCTTCCTCATCCAGACTCTTAATGTTATTTTCGTGGGGCATCTTGATTCCTTCAGTTTTCATTATTTTTCCTTGTTTGATAGTAAGTGTGGCACATTTGTCCAAGCCAAACTCCATTACAATATCTTGGCTATATATACGGACAGTGTTGAGCAGCGATTCTATTTCAGATGATGTTTTTCCATACAGCTTCAGATCATCCATGTAAAGGAGGTGGGATAGTCTAGCAGATGTTTTTGATGTTTGATAACCATGTCCTGAGTTATTCAGTATTGTTGACAGAGGAAACAGTGCAATAACAAATAGTAATGGTGATAATGAATCTCCTTGAAATATTCCTCTCTTGATATTAACCTCTCCCAGCCTCTCACCATTGATCTGCAACTGTGTCTTCCATTGTGCCATCGATCTTTGCACAAATTTTCTGATGTTTCTACTGACTCCTGTTATTTCTAGGCACTTGATTATCCAATCATGTGGCAGAGAGTCAAATGCCTTTTTGTAGTCAATCCATGCCACATTCAGGTTGGTCTTCCTTCTCTTGCAGTTTTCCAAGATCATTTTGTCTATTAGGAGTTGATCTTTTGTTCCTCTGCTATTGGGGCGGTTTCCTTTCTGCTCAGGTGGAAAGAGATTGTTTTCAACTAGATGCTGTTGTACTGCATCAGCTACCACACCAGTTAGTAATTTGAATGTTGTTGGTAAGCAGGTAATTGGCCTGTAGTTACCTGGTGTTGCCCCTTTTGCTGGATTTTTCATTATTAGGTAGGTTTTCCCAGTTGTTAGCCACTTTTCAATTTCTCCTCCTTGTAGTATATTGTTGAACTGCTTGGCAATGAGTGGGTGTATAACAGTTAGATGTTTCAACCAAAACCCATGCAGTTCATCTTCACCTGGTGCTGACCAATTTTTGATTTTCTTTGCTCTTTTTTCTACCATTTTTGTTGTTATTACTAGTTCTTTCATTTCAACTTCTGTTTTATTTGCATCCACCTCTTTTAACCAAGCTGCATCCTTGTTGTATTTCTTTGGGTTATCCCATATCTGCTTCCAGAACTGCACTGTTTCTTCCTTGTCAGGTACTGACTGATTCCTTGCAGTTTCTCCATTGATGGATTGGTAGAAACGTTTCTGATTGGATTGAAATTGGAGGTTCTGCCTATAGTTTGCAATTCGAGCTTCATATCTACTGATTTTCCTGGCTATAGCTGTTATTTGTTGCTTTATTATTTCCAGTGCTTCCTTGATCTTCCTTGTTTCTAAGTGGTATTTCTTGATTAGGTATTCTTTGGTCTTCTTGTTCTTCAGCTTCTTTTCTTTCATCTGTTCTAGCTTGCTTGCATGTGATCTTAACTTGCTGATCTTATTTTCTAGTCTAACCTTCCATTTTTGTGGTGCACTGTTTGTTTGTTTTTCTTTTTTGTTGATTTTACATCCCAGGTATTCTGTTATAACTGCAGCTGTGCTGTACATTAATTGGTTTGTTTCTTGCAGTGAATTGGTGCTTATACTTGCTATTGCAGTATTTGCATCTTTTAATGCTTGTGCTAGCTGTTTCTTTGGAACAAGCTTCAATGCAGGCAGCCTTATTCTGTTGTTTTTGTGCTGTTCTAGATGCTCAATTATTCTTTGTTTCAATTCTTTTATTTCTTTAGTTAGAGGGTTTTGTTCTTCCTGAGGAAGAGGTGCCTGGTTTCCAAATGAGAACAGTTGTATATCTCTACTGGATTCTTTCACTGCCAACTCCCCCTGGTTTGCCTCTACATTCTGAATTACTTCTGGTAAGGCTTTGATTTCTTTGCCCTGGGTAAACCTTTGCAGTTCGTCCAATTCTGTTTCTGTGAATACTTTATTTCGTGTTATAAATCGGCGTTGATCTGCTAGTCTCTGTTCTGTTATTTCTGATTCTGGATGTTGTTCTTTCCAGAACTGGTGCATTCGTTTTAGATATCCTCTTCTTGTTGGACTTGATCTGTAGTAACAGATCATTATTTCTTTGTTTTCCATCACTGTGTATCTGCGACGGGTAAACACCTTTTCTTCCAGTAGTTCTGCAGCTGCTGGCCCTGGTTGCTCAGCCAACAGTCCTGAGTCCTGTAACCCATTTTTCACCAGATATCCAGGAACTCCAATATCTAGTGCGGACCTTGTTAACCCGGGCGACGTCCGAGCCGGTATGGCATTCTGAAATTTACGTCTCACCATATTTTTTATGGGAGAGACACTCTTTGTCTGACTCCTCTGATGAGACCTGTCCAGTATGGTTGAACCTCTGGCATAGCTCTCATCTTCCTCAGAGTACACAAGCCCCACAACCACGTCAAGGTAGTGCCTCACTGGGGGTTATTATTATTATTATTATTATTATTATTATTATTGGATCATCGCACAGTCAGCCAGATGTTCAGACTGGATTTGGCATTTTGTCTACCTATCGAGTCCTTACCCAGGACCTGGGATAGGCAGATGTGGATGTTTGATGGTATTACAGATATCGTCGCAGGATGGAAACAGTTCCTAGTAAGGCCGCTTTTTGCAATTGACTAATAGTGAATTTGTCAATGCCTATGGTGTTCAAGTGGTGCTCCAGTTGTTTTGGGATTGCACCCAAGGAGTCTATTACTATTGGTACTACCCTTGCTTGCTTTTGCCACAGTCTTTCTATTTCTATTTGTAGGTCTTTGTATTTTGTTATCTTCTCCAGTTCTTTCTCGTTTATTCTGCTGTCTCCAGGCACTGCCACGTCCACTATCCAGACTTTTTTGTCTTTCTTATCAATAATTGTTAAGTCTGGGGTGTTATGTTGCAGGTGCTTGTCTGTTTGAATTCTGAATTCCCAGAGCAGTTTAATTTTATCATTTTCTATGACTTTCTCTATTTTATGATCCCACCAGTTTTTACTTACAGGCAAATGATATTTTTTGCAGATCTTTCAATGCACCATTGTTGCTACTTTGTCATGCCGCTGCTTGTAGTCAGTCTGTGCAATCTTCTTGCAACAGCTTACCAGGTGGTCCACTGTTTCTTCAGCTTCTTTGCATAGCAGCACTTACTGTCTGTTGCTGTCTTCTCAATTTTGACTTTATATGCATTTGTCCTTAAGGCTTGGTCTTGTGCAGCCTATTATTATTATTATTATTACTATTATTATTATTATTATTATTATTACTACTACTCTTGGTCTCATTCATTTTCATGTCTTCCTATTGTCAACATCGTATCTCTGTGAAAATACAATTATTTTGCTTTAATTTACATTAAACACTAACATCTAACATTATTAAAAGAAGAAGACTCCTTTTTTTTCTTTCAGATCTTTCTTTAAGATTGTATTATTTTAACATAATGAGCTCTTGAGTAAGGTTTATCTCCTGTGCAAATATTGTAACAAGTCTTTTCTGTGGATACCTTAGTTCGCTGTGGCAAGGACCTGCACCGTTTCTGTACAAGCTAAAATTGTTTTAGAAGACCTAATTGAAATAGATGTTTTCATACCTAAGAAATATGAAATGACAGTTAATTCCTGAGGAGTCATTTAAATTCAAACAATCTAATTAGAGTTACACTCCATGGATTACTATAAATGAATCAATTATTTGGAGTATTTCTGAAGAACAGCTAATCTTGTTATCACATTACAAGGTTATTCATGGAATGACATTTTATAATTACCTGGAGATTTAATTTGATTATTTGGTATTTTGTTTATAATAGGGATCAACTGCAATGGGAACCTTCTGCTGATCCATTTACCGATAACATACAAAAATAGTATGTTTAACCTAATTTGAATATCTACTATAAGCATTTTTTAAAATTTTACCAACAGTTTACATAATAGTGAATATATACTTTAATCAACTTAAATATATACTTTAATCAACCTGAAAAGGTTAAAGAAATTGTTTTAATGGCTCAAGATGCATGCATTATATTGTTTGTTAGATGGCACATCAGATTCTGGCATGTATTTTATGTTATTTTATCTTTTTTATTTATTTGTATCCTGCCTTTATTATTTTTACAAATAACTCAAGACAGTGAACATATCCAACACACCTTTCTCTTCCTATTTTTTCTACAACAACCCTGTGTGGTGGGTTGAGCTGAAAAAGAGTGACTGGCCCAAGATCACCCAGCTGGTTTTCATTGGGCATTAAAATTTAGCTTCCATATCTACAGAAATCACCATGTTCTTTCTTCGGGATGCCTAAATGATATATATGGTCCAGAGATATGTGTTCTTACATATCTAAAACAATGACATCTTAGACACCCAGGTTATTATTATAATGCAGGAAAGAGTTAGATTGTTTGTCTCTGTGTTGCCAGCTAGCTACAGTTTGGATTTTTGCTGCTCTGATATGATAACTCTAACTTACAGCTGATGCAGAAGGCTGGAGTATATCAAAACATCAAATTTACTAATTATATTAATCCATAGAACAATTTTGTCTGTGTTTAAAATTTTAGTTATAGGCTTGATATATTTCTAATTTTCAGAGGTCACTTCAAAGGTAGATGGGCATATAAATTGAACAAAAAACAAATAATCTAAATTCCCTCTTAAATAAACATTCCAGGAATTGAAATTCCTTTCCATTTTTTTAAAATGGAGAATAGTAATATTTCTATGCTTTTGTTCCAAATCCTTCAGTCTGTAAGCAAGCAAAGGTTAGCAGAAAAGAAATCTAAACTTTCATGGAATCTTTCCTATAACTTAATATTGATTTTTTCATGAATCAGTGAACAAGTGAATGTGAAAATAAGGAGCAAACATAAATAACCAATATTACTATTTTAAAGGGTGCTTATTAATACCAAGGGGTCAAGACTTATCAAAGCAATGAGGGAATCAAGCATTAGAACAATTCAGCATTTATCAATGTGGGGTTCTGTGTTCCCAAGTCTCCAAGCATGTTTTATGGAAATTCTTTCTGAAATCTTTCATGCAGCTTAGTTACAGCAAAAGAATCATGTCTTCTGCTGAATAAATAATCAATACAGTATCAAAATTAATGATGATTCAAAGTAGGTTTTAATTTTGCAGTTACCCTATTGAAATTTTCTTTTGTGCTGCCATCTGCTGGACAATTTCTTCTTCACTTACATTGAAAACTTGGCCCTTATCTCAATTTTAGTTTAACTGAAGACTGGTATTTCCCCTAATGATAATTCTGACTATCATCTAGTTTTCAATCCAGGACTTCAGGTTTCAATTTAAAAACAGTTTAAACTGGCAAGGTCTCACTACAGCAAAAAAAAAAAAAAAAAAAAATCCATATAGCCTAAGTTTAAGGCAGCCAAGTCTTCTAGATCAGGTCTTTTCAACCTTTTCACAGATTGTACCATTTTTAGGACATGAGTACCTAAAATTTGAGTACCACCAATGCTTAGCAAAAATTTGATGACTGAAAAAAAGGGGGGGGGTTGGTTTTACTGATTAGATTCAGTTGTTGTTATAGAAATGGCTAGTTTATACTATTATGGAAAAATAAAAAGTTGAGATTCGATGTTAAGGCTTCATTCTACTGCAACAGAAGAAGTTGGAAGTCAATGCCTTTTCTTTTTCTCTTCTCCCCCTCACTTTTCCCCCCTTCTTCCTCCCCACTGTGTCCTACTATTTGCTTTTATATTTTTGTATTTTATTCCATAATCTAATAAAATGTTACAAACCATTAAAAAGGGAAAAAGTACTGGTTTTAATTTCTTTAGTGGCAGTTCCTTCGCTCAGGCCAGGCAGAGGACCCCTTGCGGTGCAGGCTGCCCAGAGCCCTGGGCAGTGGAGGGCAAGTGCCCAGCTCAGCCCAGCCTTCCCCAAGGGGGCCCCCAGTCTGCACTTACCTTCTCTTCAAGGCTGCTGCTGCTTCTTGGCTCGGTCTCCTTCGCCAGGTTGTGTGGGTCAGAGGGAGGCCCACTCCCTCTCCATGTGAGAGACCTGGCTTTGTAACCAAAGCATCCTCAGCGGTAGGATGGGAGACCACCAGGAGAGTGGGGGGCAGAGGCTTCACATTTTGACCCCTCCCCCTATCGTTGCCATTGCGTGGCTCTCAGCTCACCTCTCCCAGACCTGTGCATGTTTTCTTTGTGTGTGTGTGTGTGTGTATGGGTGTGCACAGATCAACAAATTTTGGTCCAATTGCCGTGATTCAACCTTTTTGATACACTTGGCCTGGATAACTGAGTCTTCACTGACATATTCAATTGGCTACTATTCCAAAATCTTTTTCACAAGGCAACTACCAAGCTGGGCAGTTGCAAGAAGATTAGAGCCTTACAGCTTCTAAGGTAACATTGTGAAAAAGTGAATCTGGGTCTGAGACCATTGGCATCTGCAGGATCCATCACTTTCATAAAAATAACAAAAGTAATGTTGTGTTGTTAAAAAGCAAGCTCTGCCTTTTTTTTTTTTTTTTTTTGCTGTGTATACTATACCATGATGCAGATATGAAAGGGATTACAGGATGCTGACTTTGTCATCTGCCTTCTCTTGCACTTCTTGTGGAAACAATTTGCTGGAGCAGTAGCTTGATTCACATATGCCTAACTGGATGCTGAAGTCCTTGTCTTAGTGTTTAGATTGATTTCACTCCAGCCTCTGTGTTATATTGCTTCTTTACTGAATACTTTTGCATCTGAAACTTTTATACTGGGTCTTTTGTGGAATCGTTGTTGTTTCACCGCATCTGCTTTTTATTTGGGGGAGGAAGATTCAGGCTTAGTAGGCCCAGTTGCCCGATTAAGATAATTTGTAGCCAGAACAGAAAAGGTTGTCCCTTGTATGAATGCAGTTTTATTTACAGTTAAGTTTAAGTACGCAAATATAGCAGTCTATACTCTTTGCATTTATCACGTTTTAAAAAATATTATGGTTGGTTGCACAGACAGCTAAATGTTTAGATTGGATCTACATTTTTATCCACCTATCCAATTCTGGGATAGGTAGATGTTGATGCTTGATGGTATTCAAGGTATTGACCGCTGGGTGTAAGCTGTTCCAAAAAAACCTGCCCTTTGCAATTGGCTGGTGCTGATTTTATCAATGCCAATGGTGTTCAAGTGGTGCTCCAATTGTTTTGGAATTGTACCCAAGGAATCTATTACTATTGGTATTATTAGATTTTTATCCCACCTTTAGTTTTGGCCAACTCAAGATAGTATATATGCCAAATGATCTCACCTCCTATTTTTTCAACAACTACATTGTGAAGTGAATTGGGATGGAGACTATGATTGGTCCAAAGTTACCCAGCTGGTTTTTTTTACAGCTACACTGTAGCTTTTACACCATTTTAGTTTAGATTTTAACTGCATCTTTCTGTTGTTTTGGTTAAACTACTGTACATTCATTTATTTTACTAATCTCAAGTTAACCAGTAACTTTGTTTACCATGTAGGCTAATGGACACTTTGGACTCAAAGTTTGTACCCAGTGGGATTGTGATGGTACAACCCTGTTTCTAGAGGAGCTCAAGTCAATTATAAGGGACATTTTTTCATCAGAACCTCATAGCCAGTGAGAAGCTGGGCTGAGAATCATTCAGAATCCCAAATCACCTAATGAAGCTTTAAGATTGTAGAAAGATTTAACCCTATGGTTTTGCCAACCAAGGTCAACACTTTCTCCATTAAGCTTATAGTTCTCAGAATGCTCTCCAACATACATGGAGGATACCAGGTTGGGAAAAAAATCTGCTATAGTGTCATGAAACATTTCCTCTTTGAGTTTGTTGAGTCCTTGGCGCAAAGCAGACACGAGAAGCAGTTGGAGTTCTCAGTTTTCTTTATTCTGCGTTCAGCTTACAAGTAGATGGCTTCAAAGGCTTCCCAAACGCTCGCAGCCTCTTATATAGGCAACTCCCGGGTAATTGTGTTACTTTTCCCGCGCCAGCACCCGTGCATGCGCATGGCACTGGCGACAGCCTGTCTGGTCCCGGGCAGCTTTGCACCTGCCTGGGACTGCCTGCAAACACCCGAGCCGTTTGCAAGGCTCGGGACATAACACCCCTTTCCCCCGGGCTAAAACTATTACCAACATATAATCATTTACTCTATACAATGTTCCGTTCCCCAGGGCTCCCACTGTTTGCTGGCTTTTGCCTTGCCAGCAATGTTATATACTCCTCTAGGTACTTAGGAGATTTCTTTGCTCTCTGTGACCTTCTCAGCTCTGGTTTACTAGCAGGAGTTCCCTGACTGGAGGGAGATGTGAGCCTGTTCTCCTTAGTTTGTCTTGGTGCCTTCCAAGGGCTGTGCCCTGATGCCTGGCCTGCTTGCTCGCCCACCGGGCTCGTCAGGCCAGGGCTTCTGTCACTTTGTGACCTGGTTGACCTGCCTCGCTGTAGACCCTCGGGCCCCTTGAAGTGATAGCCACTGCTGGGCGTCTCTGTTGAACCTCCTAGGTCCATCCAAGACCTGTCAGGAGGCTGTCCATTCCCTGAACCCCGTTCTGTGTCCGGGCTTGTGTGGGTTTCTGTACTTTCCCAAAACTCAGTTACTCCCTGATTTGGGCTAGAGGTGTTGTAGTCGAAACTTGGTTCCTCGACCACCTCCCTGTATGTTTGACCCCGTGTAGAATTTGGGGTAAGGTCAGGCCAACCTTGGGGATTGTGTGCCAGCTCTCTTGCGGGGAATGATTTGTTGGGATGCCTCCGGGTATCCTCCATGACTGGAGTGCTGTGTGATATGTGTGGAAAGTGAGTATGCCCCCGGGGTGACTCCCTGGCTGGAGTAGGCGTGGATGCCTGGTAGTTGGGTAGGCTCATAAAATTCTTGTTCGGAGCTCTTGCGGAACCCTGGGATGGGCCGTTTGTGGCTCCATCAGTGGAGATGGGCAGCAGCTCGTGCCCTTCCCTTTGCTCCAAAGGGTCCCCCTCCCCCCCTGGAAAAAAACCAGGAGTCTCATCTGAAAGGTCCCGCCTAGGGCGGAGTTGGTCGATGTGCCGACGCAGGACACGACCGTTGTCCAGGGCTACCTCGTAGGAGAGAGGGCCTGTGACCCTGGAAATAGAAGCGGGGACCCAGGTATGACCAGGCCCGTAATTGCGAGCCCAAACCGGGGCACCCACAAGTAGTTGTCTAGGTGCCCTAGGATGTGAGGTAGATGAAGGCAGTCTGTCCGGATGCAACCGGTCAAGTTTAGTAGTAAGTTGACACCCCCAACGAAGTTCAGCTGGGCTTCTCCTGTAGAAGTGGACGGTGTGGTGCGATAAGAAAGGAGAAAGTCAGCCAACTTGTGATGCCAGTCCCCGTAGGTGAGTCTTTTCAATGCGTCCTTTGTGATGCGCACCATACGTTCAGCCATACCGTTGGTGGACGGGTGGAAGGGTGCAGACGTGGCATGACGAATCATGTTTGCCTGTAAGAAAGCTTGGAATTCGGATGAAGTGAATTGAGGGCCGTTGTCGGACACAATGACATCTGGCAGCCCGTGTGCAGCAAAAATCCCCCTCAGTACCTGAATAGTCTTTGCAGTGGTGGTTGATGAGACAGGTACAACCTCAAGCCATTTCGAATGGCTGTCAACAAGGACCAAGAAGAACTGGCCCTGAAAGGGTCCAGCGTAGTCAATGTGCACCCTAGACCATGGGGACTGTGTTTCCTCCCATCTATGCACGGGAGCTTGGGGCATCTCTGCACCTTAGCCTCAATATCTTTATCTAAACCAGGCTACCACAAGTGGCTGCGCGCAAGAGCCTTCATACGAACAATGCCAGGATGACCCTCGTGGAGGGATTCTAAGACCCTAGTCCTCATTGAGGTGGGAATGACAACTCTGTTTCCCCAAAGCAGACAACCCTGAGAAAGGGACAGCTCGTTCTTTTTGGACCAGAAACTCTGAAACTCAGGACTAGGGCAGTGCTCAGGCCAACCAGACAAAACCCAGGAACGGACACGTGAAAGTGTGTGATCTGTACCTGTTTCAGCGGCAACATCCCTGGCACTAAGAGGGAGCTCGGGCAAGGCTTGGATTGATAGAAGTTGACAGCTGGCACAGGGTCAGCTTCTACTACTGGCAGAGGCAATCTACTGAGGCCATCAGCATGGCCCATTTCTTTTCCAGGCTTGTGGAGTAAAGAAAAATCATATGCAGACAAAAAAATAGACCACCTAAGCATTCTAGGGGAAATGATTTGGGGAGTCTGCTTACGTGTGTTAAACAGTCCCAGCAGAGGCTTATGGTCAGTGAAGACCGTGAAGTGCCTGCCATATAGAAAGTCATGGAATTTTTTAATTCCAGCAACAACAGCCAGAGCCTCCCTGTCTATCTGATCGTAGTTGCGCTCAGCAGAAGACAATGTTCTGGAGTAATATGCAACAGGAACCTGAGTTCCATCAGACCTGAGGTGGCTCAGGACAGCTCCAACCCCGTAAGGAGAAGCATCACAAGCGATGCACACAGGGAGGGACTCGTTGAAATGTGCAAGTACACTGTTAGAAGTGAGCAAAGCCTTGACTTTGTTAAAACAACCCTCATGCGTTTGTGACCACTGCCACACTGCTTGCTTGTCTAGTAGCCTGTGAAGAGGCTCAGCTAAACTAGCTTTTTGTGGAAGAAAAGAATTGTAGAAATTCAGGAGGCCCAGGAAGGCCTGAAGTTCGGCCTTGGACTTTGGCCTAGGTGCTTCTAAAATAGCAGGTAGTTTGGATTCAGCAGGGTGAATCCCAGCAGCATCAATTTTGAACCCCAGAAATTCAGTAGAAGGCACCCCAATCTTGCATTTGTCTTTTTTGAGCTTGAGGCCTGATTTCCTGAATCTTAACAGAACAGCCCTGAGCCTTTCAGCTAGAATGTGTGGGGAGTCTCCTGCAATCAAGACATCATCAAAGTAGGGGCAAACCCCTGGTATACCTCGTAGTGTGTTTTCCATTACGCTTTGGAAAATCCCAGGAGCGACATTTACTCCAAACTGTAGCCTTTTTACGTTAAAGGCTCCCCTGTGGGTCACAATGGTCTGAGCTATGGCAGCATCATCATCAACAGGCAGCTGTTGATATGCTTGAGCTAGGTCAATCTTTGCAAAAACACGCCCCCCCTTGAGAGAGGCCAGGATGTGACTGACCACAGGAACAGGATAGGCATGTTGCTGCAATGCCTTATTGAGTGTGCATTTGTAATCCGCACAAATGCGAATGTCCCCATTTGCCTTTAGAGGCGTGACAATGGGGGTCTCCCACGGGCTGGAATCAACAGGTTCTAGGATTCCCTGTTGGATTAGTTTGTCTAGTTCAGTGTCAATCTTACTTTTTAAAGCAAAAGTGACCCTTCTTGCTTTAATCCTAATGGGAGTGACAGTGGGGTCTAGCTTTAAGGACACAGGTGGTCCTTTGAATGTGCCCAGCTGGGGGCTGAAAACATCTGCAAATTCTTTGCAGACTTCCTGTAGGTCGAGTGTTTGTAAACTGTTGAGTCCTGTGACGTGTATCCCCAGGGCCTCAACCAATCGAGTCCTATGAGACTCGTTCGTTCACCCCCTACTACTAATAAGTCTAGTGGACCTTCAAAACTCTTGTATTGCACGTTAAGGGTGGCCTCCCCCTTAACACACACTCTTGAATTTTGAAAATCGGTTAACACAATGTCAGAAGGCCTTAACTTGGCCTGAGTTCCACTACCGGAACAAATCTTCCTAAATGTATGCAAGGAGATGATTGAAAAGGCAGACCCTGTGTCTAGTTCCATAGATAATGGAACCCCTTGTAGCTTCACCTTGAGTGACAGCTTTTTCTTAATGGGCTTGTGTGTGCCTGTCCTAAGGATGCTTCTTTGTGAAGCGCAAAACCCTACCCTATTCTGGCTGGGGAATCTGGTACCTTTCAGGCGCAGTTCTTCCTGAGGTTGTACCTTTCGTCGGCCCAGACACACAGCTGCAATGTGTCCTTGTTTGCCGCATGCCCGGCAGGTAGCGTAGCGGAACTTGCAGTCGGTTCTCCTGTGGCGACCTCCACAGCCGATGCACTTGAGCGGAGCTGAAGAGCTTCCCTTCTGATTTTCTTCCTTCGTGGGGTGGAGACGGTCGACTTCCTCGTCCGGATCCTCCTCGGAGTTTCTTTGGACGTCTTCCTGGTGCACGGATGCAACCTCTGGACTGTTTCTGATCGGCCGCATGTTCTTGACAATGCCGCCTGCTGCTTCTTCTGCGGTGACTTCCCTTAAGGCATCTTGGTAGGACAATTCTTCTTTAGCGAAAAGTCTCTGTTGTAGATCTCGATGCCTTAATCCGCACACGAATCGGTCCCTCAGTCATTCTTCGAGGTCTTTGAACTCGCAGTGCTTGGCGGCCTTCTGTAATGCGGCGATGAATTCTTTGGCCGACTCACCGGGCCGTTGATCCCTCTGCTCGAAGGTGTGGCGCCATGCGATGACAGACATCTTGGGGTGGAAGTGCTCCTTCAGTAGCTTCTTCAGATCTGCGTAGCTGACAGACTCTACTGGGACAGGTGCTGCAAGGTTTTCTGCGATGTCGAAGGCGTCTTGACCGCAAACACAAAGCAGGGTGGCAGCCTTCAAGCTCTCTTCCCTCATTTGGTTTGCCTTGAAGTAGTTCTCCACCCTGGCTACGTATGACTCCCACCGCTCTGGATGTGAGACGTCGAATTCCGAAAGCCTTCCGATTTTCGCCATCTTCAGGAGACGGGTCTATCAGCCAGCCTACCCCCGAATGCGCACTGGATTGGCGGGTAGCTGCCAAGTCGACGCCGTTCCGCCGCTCAGGACTCACTTGGGTAAGCTTACACTTCTTCCTTCCAGGCGGTGTAAGGCAATCCCACCTTCGTCGCCAGTGTTGAGTCCTTGGCGCAAAGCAGACATGAGAAGCAGTTGGAGTTCTCAGTTTTCTTTATTCTGCGTTCAGCTTACAAGTAGATGGCTTCAAAGGCTTCCCAAACGCTCGCAGCCTCTTATATAGGCAACTCCCGGGTAATTGTGTTACTTTTCCCGCGCCAGCACCCGCGTATGCGCATGGCGCTGGTGACAGCCTGTCTGGTCCCGGGCAGCTTTGCACCTGCCCGGGACTGCCTGCAAATGCCCGAGCCGTTTGCAAGGCTCGGTACATAACAGAGTTTATGAGCTTCTTATTTTTAAACAGTCTGTATGCTTACTCTGTCACACTCCTTGGCCACCGTTACAGATAGCCTTTGAGTTATGACCTCAGTTGGGACTGGAACTTCTGTTGCTAAATGATGCAGTCATTAAGCAAGTCACACCCAATTTTTACAACTTTTTCCACCTTGGTCTTTAAGCAAATTATGATCACATGGCATTAAAAGTGAATCTGGCTTCCCCAATAGACTCCGCTTGTTGGAAGCCAGCTGGAAAGGTCACAAATGACAATGACGTGATTCTGGGATATTGGGACCGTTATAAATACATGCAGTTGCCAAATGCCTGAATTATGATCACGTGACTGTGAAGGTTGTAAGTACAAGCACCAGTTGTAAGTCATTACTGTCAATGCCATCATAACTTTCAACAATTGTTAAACAAATGATTGTAAGTCAAGGACACGTAAAAAAGCTTAGACCCAGAGTTATTTTGTAATGCCACATAGTGCCAACCTGCTAGTTATATTTTCTAAGATTTGATGGAAAGAAAAAAAAGATTTTTTTTAATTTCTGTTTCAGGTTCTGGTTCATAGACATGTAATTTCCAATGCTGTCAGTGAAAACATTGGCTGAATCTCTGCAGGTTGACTGCTTTTGAAGAGGGACTCTATGACTTTTTGAAGCTTATAATCCTTTTTGGTTATCAAATATAGATATGAAATATCACTTGGGGCCCAGCAGCATTATGGAGCTTTTTTTGTTTTGTTTAAGATGAAACAAAAGTTCCAAACGGGAATTTAAAGAGGACAGGTTTCATATTATCCAGGTCCAGAAATCAAAAGAATGCTAAAAATTAATTCATGTGCACAAGAACACTTAATACGGTCACTCCCAAAGCCCTTATAGTGGGACTGTGAACTCTTTACAGATAAATATTTCAAATTGAAATTCCAAGAAGTTGCAGGGATTGGTTATACTTTTTAATCCTCTTTTTTGCTTGCAAATACCACTATTTTCTATATAGGCTTATAGAAAACATTTTACGAGGCTTATAAAAAAAGCCCTCACTATTTTATAAAAGTCTTAAGATTAAACTAATTTTGTTTGCTATTCAAATCCTTATGTTTTAGACACAGAAAGCATAAGCAGCAAAATTCATACACTGAGATAAACCCAAGAATGTCCAGGGAGTTCACAAAAAGTCAAGATGGTGGTTGTGGCAGCACAATAGAAACTCTGCTGCTTTTGCAGATGCATGAATGATTGACATGCATACAAAAGAGGTGCTACTACAGGTATAAGAGTTATTTGACATTTTGTACTCCATCTATAGATGCTATTGGTTAAAACATGGAGCAATTTGTTTGGTTTGACCTGACATGTTACATTCACACATTGTGGTTTCTAAATAAGGATTTATGACTTAATATGTTGAACTCTTGTTAGTTATGGTTTTGTCAATAATCATAGTTTCTCATCTCTGACTGAGTGTAATATGGATTAGGCTCATATATAAGTAAAGTGAAATTTTCTATTTATTCCACTAATGTAAAAACAACTCACAACCAAACTTAAAGATCCAAGATAATTGTATTTACTACTGCACATTTTAATCAGAGTAATTAAAAGCTCATAGCCTGATTTATGATCTCTTAGCACCATGCGTACAAATCAAACTCCTGACTGTTCAGAATGCTAGAAAAGAAATCACCATTCAGAAGTTTATTTTTAAGTACAACATTTTTTAAAATACAGGGTTAGTTTATTTTTTAAAATACAGGGTTAGTTTATTTCCAAAGACATAATAGTTTAAGGGATTTGTAATGAATGGAGAAATATTGTACCTAGGGAGCTTATTTTGGTTCTGCCTGTGAAAATAATAGCTTTTGCCTGGAGGTGACATTCATAAGCCCAGTGGTAGTGTTTGAGTGACAAATTTAGGTATATTTCTTAAGCAATTTAATATAGTGTGTCGAGGTTCGATCTCAGTCATTCTCTAAAAAAAAAAAAGATGAAAGAAACCAATGAGTCAATGACATTAAATTTAAGGACTAGAAAATTTCATGCATTAATATGTAATGCTGTCTTGGGGATGCTTTCATGTTGGAAAGAAAACCCCAAAGGTAAGGTGATAGCTTCCAGAGAACAAAGCTTTTATGAGAAGATGCTTTTCCCTCCAAGATCAGCTTAATCCATTATCATTATTTCTCATTGGCAAAAATATCCCCTGAAGTAACCCATAGAAGCTGATGTTATGGGACATTTCTTGATCTAGCCTCCTCTTTCCTAGCTATTAGACAATGCAGTTTTTGGGCAGTAGGACAAGTAGAAACTTGAAAGAGACAATTTTCATTGCAAATTGTTTCAAAATGTTGTACCCTGATTTAGTTTATCTCCTCATCCATATACTATCACCAACCATCACATGATTCTATAAATTTAATAAATAAATTCTTGTACAACATTAAGCATTATCATCATTCAATGAGCAGCAAAAGGCTAAGAAGTCATAAGCAGAAGAAGCTGAAGACTGGAGAAGGGGAAAGAAAGGAGAGGAACCAAATCTGATTTACATCAACACCATTTGCCATAATTCTCTCATTGTCTTTCTGTTTTTTGCAAATGATTCTTGCATGTATGAGAAGTATAGCCAATTCCTGCAGGTTCCTGATGTTGCAGTGTATAATTCTCTTCCATTTGAAACCCTAGGACTTCCAGGAATACCCCTCCAAAAAAATTTAGATAATTTATTGGCCAAACTTTTGGATGTGGGGATGGCAGATTTGTCTAGAAACTCCTTCAGGGCACTTTCAATTACTGAAGTTTCTCCTTCCCAATCACTCAAACACAATTTAAAGCCAACCCATAGTTATTTTCTCTACTACCATCACTGGGGACCCTGAGCATAGATTAGCCAATACATTCTTTTTTCACTATCAGGAAAAAAGAAGAACTCTGTTATTTCAACTGAAAAGGTCTTGGAGGGAAAGAGTGTGGGGAAAAGATGGATGATTAACTTCTCCTGTTCATCAGAGGCTTTTCTTTTGGTTTTAAGGTCCATCTAATACAACTGTAAAAAAAAAACACATCAGAGTCTGTAAACAACTGGAACATCACAAGACATTTGGCCCTGAAGCCTCTAGTCCTGTTAGATTTGAATCTGATCATTTTTTTCACATACAATATTCCAGCCCCAAACAAAATACTTTCTTCATGTAATTGTTTGTCTGATTTTCTCCAACTTTCAAATTTTGAAAGAGCCAATTCAGTTCAGGGCAGGCATTTCTCTAGACAAGCTGCTCCAGACACATGATATCCTGAAGGGGTTGTAAGGACTACATGAAGGAGAACAGTTTAAGAATAGACTGGGAAAGTTCAGCTAAGCAGACAAGACATTATTTATTTTACCAGTCAATCAATTTATATTCTCCTGCTAATTGAAAACATTCCCAGAGCAAATTACAGCATAAATCTTAAACAAGAACAGTAAAACAATATAAAGCAGCAATAAAGCAAGATAAAAGGCAGGGTTTTTTAAAGAAAAAAATCCATCTCTAGATTAAAATTTTAGAAATGCTTTCTTTTCAAATGCTTTTATCTGCTGCTGAAAAGACAGCTATGGGCAGCTGGCTAGTGGCTTGAGAAACTCATTCCATAAACTGGATAATATAACAGAGAACACTCTCCCAAATCATTACTCGTCTACTTTGGGAATCTGACTTCTGGAGGAAATCCTTTAAAAATAATAAAAGTAGTAAGACTAATAGTAGAATTCTTATGTGAAAACTTATTCTTACACAAACATTAATTTTTCTAATTTCTGAACCAGTTATAGAAAACTGCATAAGACCTTCAATCCCTTGGATGCATTCTCCCAATCTTGGGATTTATTTATGGGGCTCATATCCTGCATGCCTTCTATCACCCTGCCATGATCAACTGCCTGGACATTAAACCTTGATGCTTTCATACACTTTTCAAACAGGCATAACTTAAAATGTGTTATGGTAATTCCAAGGAATTTGGAAGCAGGGTGTCAAACCGCCAGCCCGCGGGCCAGATGCGTCACGAGGAAACCGCACCCACCCCAGTGCTGGCAATGGGGAAAAAGTTCTGATAGGTCGTGCGATGTCACATGACGTCACGAGTTTGACATGTCTGTGCTAGAGTATGGCATCTTTGGAACAGCACAGTGGACATACTTTTAATTCTGCCAGTGTTCTGGCTGTTGCCAAAACCTGGGCACCCAAATTCAAGACAGAATAATAACAAAATAACATAAAACAGAATTGGAAGGGACCTTGGAGTCTTCTAGTCCAACCCCCTGCTCAAGGGGGATATCCCATATCATTTCAGACAAATGGCTGTTCAATCTCTTCTTAAAAAATCACCAATGTTGGAGCACCCACAACTTCTGAAGGCAAGCCATTCCACTGATTAATTGTTCTATCAGAACATTTCTTCTTAGTCTAAGTTGCTTCTCTCCTTGACAATCTTCCATCCATTCCTTCTTGTCTTGTCCTCAGGTGCTTTGAAGAATAGGTTGTCCCCCCTCTTCTTTGTGACAGCCTCTTAGATATTGGAAGACTGCTATTAAATTTTGGAAGACTGCTCTTAGATATTTGAAGACTGATATTATCTCACCCCTAGTACTTCTGTTTGTTAGATAAAACATTCCCAGTTCCTACCAACGTTCTTCATATATTTTAGCCTCCAATCCCCTTATCATCTTTATTGCTCTTTATGGCTCTTTTTCCAGAATCTCAACATCTTTTTTGTATCATGGTGACCAAAATAGAATGGAATATTCTAAGTGCTGTTTTACGAATGCATTATAATGTGATACTAACACTTCAGATGCTGTTCATTCTATCCCTCTGTGATGCAGCCTAGGACTGTGTTGCCTCTTTTGGAGTTGCATATTTAAGTGGTTTGGCTCATATTTAAATGGTTGTCCATTAAAACTCCTAGGTCCTTGTCACAGTTACTGCTGTTGAACCAGGTAATACTTATTCTACACCTGTTCATTTGATTTTTCTAATCTAAGTTTATTTTCTTATTTTTCTCACCACTGAATTTCATTTTTTGGGATAAAGCCCAGTGTTCAAGTCTGTCAAAATTATTCTGGATCTTAAACTTCCCTTCTAAAGCATTGGCTATTCCCCCAGATTGATATCATCTGCAAATTTGATGAGTTCTTCTTCTGTCCATTCATCTACATTGTTTATGAAGATATTGAAGAATACTGGGCCTAAGACAAAGCTTTGGGATACTCCACTGCATGCTTCCCCCTATGTAGATGTAGTTCCATTAAAGACTACATGTTGAGTGTGGTTGATCAGTCAGACAGTGGGGATACTGTCTAACCCACATTTTTCTATCTTACTAAGTAGTACATTGTGGGTCTACTTTGTCAAATACCTTACTGAAATCCAAATATATTATTCCACAGCATTTCGCTGGTCCACTAATTTAGTTACTTTGTGGAAGAATGCAATAATGTTTGTCTGGTATGATCCTAAGTCTTCAGACATCATATAAAGCAATCCAATGCAAATTGATCCCCTTGTCTGCCATTATCATCTTTGTGTTAAGTTTCAATTTGCTTCTGTTCATCCACTATATTAGCAATATCAGACACTTATTTAGGTCTTGAAAGGCTTCCTTGAAATCAAATGGTAAAGAAAGATAGCTGCATGCAAGGGGGGGATAAGAATATAACATTGGCCTGAAGAGGACTGAAGAGAGTCACTATATGGTCTCAGTCCAATATCTCTGATACAGAGAAAAATAATGCTAATTTATTATGAACCCTGGATATATATTATCAGTGTTAGTCCAGTGTCTAAAGGTTGATCACATAGTATGTAGAGATAGAGGTCAGGTAGAGGTCGTGAGCAGTAAACTGCCCCTTCAAAGCCTGCATGCCTCCTTTCTCTACATGATCTCATCCGTTCACATCACCATGGTGATGTGGGAAACTACCCCCGGCTGGTATAATGACCTCACCTGGTTCACATGATATCAGATAGCTTACATCAACAGGATGCTGCAGAAAACTGCCCCCTGGCTGGTGCCTCCTTGCTGGTATATTCTTAAGGATTGATAAGGAGTTTCACCAATCAAAATGCTGCTGCTATGCTGTTGCCATGTTACCTTATGCTACTTGGAAAACCGTATAAAAAGCAATAAAGACTGCAAGGAAGGAAGTTCCTTTTTGCACTCTGCAATGATCTCAGATTCCATCAGCTGGCCCCCCAGATGGGACACCCCCCATGGGAGCAACAGCCAACATACTTACCAGCATCTGGAACAGACCCTTAAGTGCACTTTCATCCTCTGGGACTCCTCAGTGGTAAATATGGGTTGCAATCTATCTCAGCACCAGCAGAAACATGTACAGGAACTCAGATTCCTGCTACATAAATCAGGTGTGACAGCGCCTGAGGCAGACATAAGGAAGTTGGTGGAGGAGGTAGGGAAACATTGCCCTTGGTATCCTGAGCGCAGGACGCTTAGGTTATGAGATTGGGAAAAGATAGGGCATACTTTACATCTTGAACCTCGGGTATCAGTGCCGTTAAGCAGTGGAAAAATTAGCTCCAATGCTTCATAAGGGCAGCAATTAACTACCAGCCCCCCTCCTGATTATGACCAAGTAAAAATTATTCCTCCTAAAGCATCTTTAATTGGATCTTCAGTTCCTTCTGAAGAGGCTAATTCTTTTGCCTCCTTACGGCCATCATACACCTCCATAAGGAAAAAATTAGAGGAACAGTCTTGAAGTAGAAAAAAATAATAATATGAGGAATCATCAGAGTAATTTAAAGAAACAAATTAAATCAAAATGTACTCCTCTGCAATGTATTTTGAACAATTGGGATGTTTTGAAACTTCAAATGGCTGTTAAGTTTAACCCTGTCAGACAATGTCTGGTGGTGCTTTGTGTTGATGTGTAGTGTGTTTTGTTTATGTATATAAACAAAACACACTACATGTGCTATATATATATATATATATATATATATATATATATATATATATATATATATATATATATATATATATATGGGGGGGGGCACCCAGAACATTGCACTTGGGCTTGGAATGGTGATAAAAATAGGAGATGGTTAAAGGGTCCTATAAAAACATTTGGTTGGAATCACCTCATGATTTTTCTCGCTTCTTATAGGACAAGCCATGTCTAAAGAAATGTTGTTTTAATAGTATTTGTGTACATATGTTTGTCTGTGTTCTGTGTTATTTCCAAGACTTGGGAGAGAGTCAAAACCCTCTCTGATAGCAACACACAAAAAGGCCTTATTTAAAAATAAATGGTTTGCCTGGAGAAAATATGAAATGAAATATTTGTATGTGGAATTGTTTATGCAAGCAGTTAGAATGTAAGTGAATGAATTAATTTGCTGATACCTAAGTGTATGTGTTAGCCCTCAAATCCCACCCCCGACCCACTCCCTCCCAGGCTGTGAAAGAAATAGTAAACTGCAGATTTTATTGTTGTAAAAGTAAATTGAAAAGTAATAGTAAGTGTTTGCATGAGAAGAGTCCCATGGAAGATGTGTGAGAGAATTTATGGAAAATGCATGTGAAGGAGAGAAGGTGGAGTGGATGTGAAATTTGATGCCCACTCTTGCAGTTTCAGCTTGCAATTTTTTACTTGAAAGAGGAGACAGTAATTGTTGGACAATTTTTTTGGGGGGGGGAATTGTTGAGCTTAAATTGTTTAGTTGGACCTATATATCCATCAACCAAAAGAAATGACTCTGAATTGTTTTGCTTAAATTTGTAAATGTTTAACCTATTTAATGGAAAATTGTTTCCATCTGAATGGAATTTGATTAAACTGGAACTTGACTTATTGACCAAAGAAAAACAACCTGGAGATCTCATTGTAGTTCCATCAGCAGCACTTGCCACAGTTGAGCAAATTAATGACATCTTGAGTACTCAATTTGTGGACAGAATTCCACATAAAAATTGTCAGTTAACATTTTTGATATTTCCTACTAGTAAGCTATTAGTTGTGTTAAAAGCGCAAAAAGTATATTGTATTGAATGGCTTTACTTACTGCACACCCCATCCCAAAATGTTTTATCTTTTATCCAATGCTCAGAATTATCTGCTGCTATTTTAGCTTTCCACACCTTTTCTCAACAGCCTTTTAACTTAATCTCTGACTCTCATTATGTGTGCCAACTTATTTTTAATCTTCCAGGTGCATATATCATGCCCAGGACTGACCCCAATCTTATGGCTTTGTTTTTAACTTTACAGCAGCTGCTACAAGACCGAAAGCATTTATATTTTATTTCTCATATATGCAGTCACTCTTCCCTTCCTGGGCCTCTTTCTGAAGGCAACAGTCATGCTGACGCCGCAATTCATGTTTTCCCCACTTTATGTTCAGATCCTTTTTTCAGTCATTCTTTCTTTCATCAAAATGCTAGAGGGCTGGCACAAGATTGTCATATTCCACTTAACCAAACCAAGCAGATTATTTCATCCTATCCCCAATATTCTGGGCATCTCCTTCAGGGGACAGAGGAGTTAATCCCCATGGTTTTGCCTCTAATCAACTACGGCAAATGGATGTTACCCATGTTCCCTCTCTGGCTCCCTGGAAATATATTCATTTATCTATTGATATCTATTCAAGAGCAATTTGGGCCACCCCCGAACAAGGAGAAACAGCTGCACATGTTATTTCTCATCTTTTTTTGGCCATTACAGCCTTGGGTAATCCCTCTTCCTTAAAAACTGATAATGGGCCAGCCTATTCTTCAATGGCCTTTTTGCAATTTTGTACAACCTGGAATATTGTTCTTACTCATGGCCTTCCCTATAATTCCACAGGTCAAGCCATCATGAAATGTGCTAATCGGTCTTTTAAGGATTGCCTTCACAAACAAATAAAAAAGGACGGTTCTTAGGTGCCCAATTTGTCATGAATAACACAACAGGTAAAGAAGTATTATTTACATTAAACCAATTGAATGTTTCCATTCAAAATTCCATTGCTTATCAGAGACACTTTCAACAAAAAACAAGCTTGCCTCCCCCTCTGGTATATTATCGGGCTTTACCAGACAAAGCATGGTTGAGATCAGTCCCTCTGATCACTTTCGGGTGAGGCTATGCTGCTGTGCTTACTCCTATAGGACCTTTGTGGATTCCAGTGCATTGCGTCCACGCAGCCAGGCATGTCGTGGCACCAATCCCTGGACCCGGTCCCAGAAATGGCAAGAGTGACTCTACAGACAGCACAGCAACCAATCCGATCCTGGCATGCCAGCCAGCCAGTGACGTGGGGAGTTGTGAAGAACTTGACCACCAAAGCGCAGGCAGTGCTGCAGCAGCAGCAAGTAGAGCAAACTCTTGAAACCTGTGCACTGCTATTTTTGCGGTTTTAACTGCAAATTCCTTAGCCATCATTTTTTGTGTCTGATTGTTAACATCTGCTCTTTGGGAACAGCAGCTGTCATCCCACCCAAACAATCATTTGAGCAATGAATGAAGCAAAATCTATGGGTGCAGCTGGCTAACATCACACAAAATGATGTCTTTTGCTTATCTGAAGCGTATGACATGGAAAATTTGCTTTCTACATATTTAGTCCCTGTTTACACCCCTTCTGCAGTAATTCAAATGTTCACTGGCTTGAGCAGAATTTTATTAAATGGGACCTTTATCTATAAGGCTATATCTAGATGGGGGGGTCACTGCCTATTATCTACCCCCTGATGCTATGCTTTGCACACCCCGGTGGTAGCAATCCCTGCAAATATAACATGTGCAAAAATAGTTAATTGTACTTCTTCAAATAAAAAACCTTACTGTCATCGCATTAGCTCACCTGTTTTAAATTGCACAGCTTTTGAAGAGACTTCCTTTCATTTTGGACATATTTGGCACTGCAAGGATGGTTTTTTACATGTGGTCAAGAAACTTTTAATTATATTCCTGCTAATAATAGTGAAGCGTAGTGTTGTCTCAGCTGGCTGATTCCTGTTTTGCTTTCCAAACAAGTTCACTTGAACCGTTCTTGATGTGGGGTCACACTAGTTAGCACTTGTGACTCTGAGACAGCCTTACTTAATAAAGCAGAATATGTGGCACTGGCTATGTCTCTAGTAGGTGTGCCAGGACTTGCTGTTCATGCTCACCTCAACATCAACGCTATTGCATATAATTTAGCAAAAACAATTAATGCTACTTTTTCAGCTATTTCAGCAATCAACCACGAGCTGCAAGATTTGAGAACGGCTATTTTGCAAAATCATGCTGCTATAGATTATTTGCTTCTGTGTCAGCACTTGGGTTGTGAAAGTTTTGAGGGAATGTGTTGTTTCAATATTTTGGATAATTCACGAACCATCCAGCACCAGATCAATATTTTACACAATTTGGCCTCTGATTTGAAAATTGATACTTTAGGATCTTGGTGGGAAAGCCTTTGGGCTTGGCTGCCCACAGGATTACTGGGAAATATCCTACATTATTCAGTCATTACTTGTGCTATTTTGATTGGTGGGTGCTGTTTTGCAATATATGTATCAAAGCTTTTTGCCCCAAATCCTCTCCCACATTGCCTCAGGGTCACGTTTATGTCCTGTATAAACAACTGCAAGGATGCTCCTCTCCTGATTATGATCCTTTTACTAACCTCTCTTACGATGATGTTTCATCTAACAAAACAAAAAAGAGTGAGATGTAGAGATAGGGGTCAGGTAGAGGTCACGAGCAGCAAACTGCCCCTCCAAAGCCCGCATGCCTTTTCTCTCTACATCAGCGGTTCTCAACCTATGGGTCGCAACCCCATTTGAGGTTGAACGACCATTTTACGGGGGTCGCCAAACAACGCGATCCGCCATTTTTCCCCCTCAGGGGGCGGTGCCGCGCATGCGTGCCGCGCATGGGGGTGCCGCCGCGCATGCACGGCGCGTCCATGTGGTCGGGGGTCGCCATATGAAAAGGTTGAGAACCGTTGCTCTACATGATCTACATGGTGATGTGGGAAACTACCCCCGGCTGGTATAATGACCTCACCTGGTTCACATGATATCAGCTAGCCTACATCAACAGGATGCTGCAGAAAACTGCGCCCTGGCTGGTGTCTCCTGGCTGGTATATTCTTAAGGATTGGTAAGGAGTTTCACCAATAAAAATGCTGTTGCTATCTGTTGCCATGTTACCTTATGCTACTTGGAAAACTGTATAAAAAGCAATAAAGACCGTGGGGAAGGAAGTTCCTCTTTGCACCCTGCAATGACTGATCTCTGATTCCATCATAATAGATCTTTCCAAAAAATTACAAAGCTTTTTAGATATTTACAGGGGTGGGATTCAGCCAGTTTGCACCACTTCAGAAGAACCGATAGCTAATTGTTTGTTGCCCAGGCCCAGAATGGACTTCTGAAAGTGGCATCCACATAGACAACTGGTTGTTCACATATCTGAATCCCACCACTGGATATTTAGATGTTATGCAGTATTAGCTTAGCAAACACTCCATCAAATTTCTCATTATATCTAACAGAAATTGAGTTGCAGAAATAATAAAAGAATTATAACATTTGAAGTCAACTTGGAGAAACAATTGTTGTTTTGTCTATTTTTATTGCATTCAGATAAGAACCACAGGATGCCTTATTATGCATATCATTGTGATAAAAGCCATTTTTGTTCCTTATGGAAGTATTTCTAAAATAGATTTCTGGAGTACATAAAGCTGGTGTGATCCATTGTGTATTAGACCATATAAATGAAGAGTGTGATTCATAGTCAAATGACGGCATAGTTGACCACTCTGTGAATGCATCAAAGCAATACTTAATAGAGAATTACTCATAATTGCCCTATGGAAATTAAGTACATGTTCATACTGAAACCAAAGAATAATGGCCTTTCAGAGGCTAAGCTGTTAGATAATAATAGTAACACATCCTACTTGCAACTTGTCCCATACAACCAGTGAAACAGTAAAGAAAACATTGCTATGTAAAGTTTGCTATCCATTTTGTATATATTTTTGATTCTCCAGCTAGTCTGTCTCTACTGCATCACAAGTTTTAGAAGTGTGGAATTCTTCCAGATAATATGTTTTTTGTATCTCCCAAGACTTCTGCTTGCATTATCAGAGTTTTTCAATTTTGACAACTTTCAATGTGTGGACTTCAGCTTCTAGAAATCCCAACTATCAAATCTTTAAGTTGCTTATGCTGAGACATATTGATTTAAATGAAGAAGGATTAAGCATCTGACCATTTAAACACTGCTTAGGATGCTACAGGGACTTATTTTCTCACTTTCAGAGAATCACAAGTAATGAATCCTTGCTTTTCCTAACTAGCATTTTGATCAAGATATCTCTATAACAATGTTTCTCAACATTGGCAGTTTGAAGTTAGTGGACTTCAACTTTCAGAATTCCCTCTACTCTAGCTATGCTGGCTGGGAAATTCTGAGAGTTGAAGTCCACACATCTTCAAGTTGCCAAGGTTGAGAGCATAGCTTTATATTAATCCAGGCACATCTGCTGGCAGATACTGTAAAGTGTGCCACATCTTATCTCCTCCAAAACCCAAATTAAAATGCAAGCTTCTTATGTTTTCACATTGATGACATATCCTTTGGCATGGACAGTTTTGTATCCAGATTCTTTAATGTAGTCCCCAACATGATGGATCATCAGGAAATGAGGTTTAAAAAAACACTTCCTATGGCAGTGATGGCGAACCTTTTAGAGTGAGTGCCCAAACTGCAACCCAAAACCCACTTATTTATGGGCGTGGCCCACTGGGTGGGTGTGGCTGTGGTGTCATGGCAGCCTGGGTGGGTGTGGCCAAGGTGGGCGTGGTCACCTCGATGTTGCTTGTGGGGAGGGATGCCTATGGAGGATGGGCAGGGTTGGAGGAAGTCCAGGGGGTCTCTGGCAGGTGGGGCGGTTGGCAGGAGGCTCATCCTGTGGGGTGAGGCAAGGAAAGGAAAGGCAGGGCAGGGGTGCCATTGCCGCAGGGCAAGGCAGGGCAGGGGCTGGCATGGCTACTGCCTGACACCATTGGCCCCCACACAGAGAGGCCAGCAAGTGCATGGGGGCCAATAGTGTCTGTCAGCAGCCACAGCCTGCAGGCCCCTCAACTGGTGCACTCTGGGGCTCTGCAGCCCACCGCCAGCAGTTCAGAGAAGCATAGATGCAGTGGGTCGTGCCCAGGAAAAGGAAAGCATGCAAGGCCAAGAGCGGTGGACAGGGGGGAGGAAAACCAGCCATCCTGGGATGCATCCGGTCATGTGGGACCTCGACGAGTTAGCAGGTGGCTGGTTGAAAAGGAACAGTTGCCATCTCCAGGGCATGGTGCATGTGCCCACAGAGAGGGCTCTGAGTGCCGCCTCTGGCACGCGTGCCATAGGTTCGCTACCACTGTCCAATGGGATACTTTATTTACCTCAGCATTACAAACTTCTCTCACTCCTAAGGTGAGGCTTCCTATGGGAATTTATATTTTCCAGAACCTTATAGCAGAAGACATCAGAGTATCATGCACTGGTAAATGCCTAGTGTTCACATAAATTGATTACCAAAGGCTCAACTTGGTTTAATATTGCTACTGCAACTCATCAAGAAGTGTCCTTATACTTTAGGTATGTACAATTTACTGTAGTATAAAATATCTTTGTGTGTTTGCCATCTAATGGTTAAAAAAGAAATCAATTATTGTAATCTAGATTCTAGAGAAGATTAAATGCAAGAGTCCTCAACTCTGGCTCTTTTCCAATATGGCTGCCAGTTTGAGGTCTACAGTTATTCTAGGTTCAAATCAGAGGCAATCTTCCTTCTATCCACCTCATTAATAAATAGATTGTAGAGAAAGGCCATAATGGCATGGGATTTTATTTTCCCCCTGCACTGGCTGCAGAATACAGTAGCCTAGTAAAAATGTCAGATTTAAGGGATGTTATTTGCACCTGCTGAATTATGAGGCATGAATCCCAATCCATAATATGGAGCTAATTAATCCCTCTCTCAGATCAAAATTGTATTTCCTGCTTAAAGCTATAATCATAAAATTAAATCATGAATTTAATGCTATACTTAATTTAAAATCTTAGAAACAATGTTATAGCACATCAGACTATGGACTAAATTACTGCTAATACAGTGTGAAGGTATTCTTCACTATCTTAAAATTGGAGGCAAATATACCATCAGATTTCTGATTGTTTCAGAAATAGGCAATGCCTATTAAATGCTTCTACTACTAAATACTCAGTTGGGTACCTAATTGTTTTCAGGCCCCAAATTTATTTAAAGAATTGCCTCTTCCCATATTAATCTGTCCTTTTAAGATTTTCTTGACACTTTTTGTCAGAGATACAGATTTGCAAAAGACAATCTTTTCCACTACTCCTGAAGATAGCAGGTTAAATTAATGGAGCAGGCCATTAGCACTTCTATATGTCACCCTGTTCTTTGTCTCTCAGTATCTGTAGCTTGAGGCAATCACCTCAGTCTGCATAATGACAGGAACAGTTACAGCACAAGTATCAGAAGAAAATAGAGCTAGAAAAGGACAACAGAGGTTCATAAGAGGACAACAGTTATCTCTCTGAGATAAATACTGATCCACCTCAAACCATTTCCACTACAAATCAGAAGTACAAAGTTCAGCAACGCTTTATGTTTTTATTTCTAGTTAATGAATCAAGCTCTGATGACACCTTAAATAAATTATACCTTCCTAATGGCTTTGAGAAAATAAGGTTGTTCAAACGCAATCTGATTAGTTAAAAAAGTGCCATGGATTTGAAATATTTTGTTATAATAATAATAATAATAATAATAATAATAATAATAATAATAATAATAATAATAATAATAATCCCCCAGTGAGGCACTACCTTGACGTGGTTGTGGGGCTTGTGTACTCTGAGGAAGATGAGAGCTATGCTAGAGGTTCAACCATACTGGACAGGTCTCATCAGAGGAGTCAGACAAAGAGTGTCTCTCCCATAAAAAATATGGTGAGACGTAAATTTCAGAATGCCATACCGGCTCGGACGTCGCCCGGGTTAACAAGGTCCGCACTAGATATTGGAGTTCCTGGATATCTGGTGAAAAATGGGTTACAGGACTCAGGACTGTTGGCTGAGCAACCAGGGCCAGCAGCTGCAGAACTACTGGAAGAAAAGGTGTTTACCCGTCGCAGATACACAGTGATGGAAAACAAAGAAATAATGATCTGTTACTACAGATCAAGTCCAACAAGAAGAGGATATCTAAAACGAATGCACCAGTTCTGGAAAGAACAACATCCAGAATCAGAAATAACAGAACAGAGACTAGCAGAGCAACGCCGATTTATAACACGAAATAAAATATTCACAGAAACAGAATTGGACGAACTGCAAAGGTTTACCCAGGGCAAAGAAATCAAAGCCTTACAAGAAGTAATTCAGAATGTAGAGGCAAAACAGGGGGAGTTGGCAGTGAAGGAATCTAGCAGAGATATACAACTGTTCTCATTTGGAAACCAGGCACCTCTACCTCAGGAAGAACAAAACCCTCTAATTAAAGAAATAAAAGAATTGAAACAAAGAATAACTGAGCATCTAGAACAGCACAAAAACAACAGAATAAGGCTACCTGCATTGAAGCTTGTTCCAAAGAAACAGCTAGCACAAGCATTAAAAGATGCAAATACTGCAATATCAAGTATAAGCACCAATTCATTGCAAGAAACAAACCAACTAATGTACAGCACAGCTGCAGTTATAACAGAATACCTGGGATGCAAAATCAACAAAGAAGAAAAACAAACAAACAGTGCACCAGAAAAATGGAAGGTTAGACTAGAAAATAAGATCAGCAAGTTAAGATCACATGCAAGCAAGCTAGAACAGATGAAAGAAAAGAAGCTGAAGAACAAGAAGACCAAAGAATACCTAATCAAGAAATACCACTTAGAAACAAGGAAGATCAAGGAAGCACTGGAAATAATAAAGCAACAAATAACAGCTATAGCCAGGAAAATCAGTAGATATGAAGCTCGAATTGCAAACTATAGGCAGAACCTCCAATTTCAATCCAATCAGAAACGTTTCTACCAATCCATCAATGGAGAAACTGCAAAGAATCAGTCAGTACCTGACAAGGAAGAAACAGTGCAGTTCTGGAAGCAGATATGGGATAACCCAAAGAAATACAACAAGGATGCGGCTTGGTTAAAAGAGGTGGATGCAAATAAAACAGAAGTTGAAATGAAAGAACTAGTAATAACAACAAAAATGGTAGAAAAAAGAGCAAAGAAAATCAAAAATTGGTCAGCACCAGGTGAAGATGAACTGCATGGGTTTTGGTTGAAACATCTAACTGTTATACACCCACTCATTGCCAAACAGTTCAACAATATACTACAAGGAGGAGAAATTGAAAAGTGGCTAACAACTGGGAAAACCTACCTAATAATGAAAAATCCAGCAAAAGGGGCAACACCAGGTAACTACAGGCCAATTACCTGCTTACCAACAACTTTCAAATTACTAACTGGTGTAGTAGCTGATGCAGTGCAACAGCATCTAGTTGAAAACAATCTCTTTCCACCTGAGCAGAAAGGAAACCGCCCCAATAGCAGAGGAACAAAAGATCAACTCCTAATAGACAAAATGATCTTGGAAAACTGCAAGAGAAGGAAGACCAACCTGAATGTGGCATGGATTGACTACAAAAAGGCATTTGACTCTCTGCCACATGATTGGATAATAAAGTGCCTAGAAATAACAGGAGTCAGTAGAAACATCAGAAAATTTGTGCAAAGATCGATGGCACAATGGAAGACACAGTTGCAGATCAATGGTGAGAGGCTGGGAGAGGTTAATATCAAGAGAGGAATATTTCAAGGAGATTCATTATCACCATTACTATTTGTTATTGCACTGTTTCCTCTGTCAACAATACTGAATAACTCAGGACATGGCTATCAAACATCAAAAACATCTGCCAGACTATCCCACCTCCTTTATATGGATGATCTGAAGCTGTATGGAAAAACATCATCTGAAATAGAATCGCTGCTCAACACTGTCCGTATATATAGCCAAGATATTGTAATGGAGTTTGGCTTGGACAAATGTGCCACACTTACTATCAAACAAGGAAAAATAATGAAAACTGAAGGAATCAAGATGCCCCACGAAAATAACATTAAGAGTCTGGATGAGGAAGAGTACTACAAATACTTGGGTATCCTTCAAGCTGACAACATCAAGCACACTGAAGTCAAGAAAAAGATTAGAGGTGAATACATCAAGAGAGTGAAGAAGATCTTAAAATCCAAACTCAATGGAGGAAATACCATAAAGGCAATCAACACCTGGGCAATCCCAGTCATTAGGTACACAGCTGGAATAGTGGACTGGACTCAAGCAGAACTAAAAGCAATGGATAGGCAGACCAGAAAAATAATGACAATGAATCATGCCCTTCATCCACGCAGTGACATTGATAGACTTTATCTACCAAGGCAAATAGGTGGGCGTGGAATGCTACAAGTACATCAGATGGTTGAAGAAGAAAAAATGGCTTTGGAAGAATATCTGAAGAACAATGATGAAGATGCACTGAAATTAGTATATCAGGAAGGCTTACTAACTACTGGAGAGACCAAACTGGCCTACAAGAAAGACCAAATGAAGAACAGAATAGAGGCATGGGAAGACAAAGCACTACATGGCCAATACATGAAAAAAATAGCTGGGAAAGCAGATAATAATAAAACCTGGCAATGGCTAAGAGCAGGAAAATTGAAGAAAGAGACCGAGGGACTAATTCTGGCTGCACAAGACCAAGCCTTAAGGACAAATGCATACAAAGTCAAAATTGAGAAGACAGCAACAGACAGTAAGTGCCGCCTATGCAAAGAAGCTGAAGAAACAGTGGACCACTTGGTAAGCTGTTGCAAGAAGATTGCACAGACTGATTACAAGCAGCGGCATGACAAAGTAGCAACAATGGTGCATTGGAAGATCTGCAAAAAATATCATTTGCCTGTAAGCAAAAACTGGTGGGATCATAAAATAGAGAAAGTCATAGAAAATGATAAAATTAAACTGCTCTGGGACTTCAGAATTCAAACAGACAAGCACCTGCAACATAACACCCCAGACTTAACAATTGTCGATAAGAAAGACAAAAAAGTCTGGATAGTGGACGTGGCAGTGCCTGGAGATAGCAGAATAGAAGAGAAAGAACTGGAGAAGATAACAAAATACAAAGACCTACAAATAGAAATAGAAAGACTGTGGCAAAAGCAAGCAAGGGTAGTACCAATAGTCATAGGCTCCTTGGGTGCAATCCCAAAACAACTGGAGCACCACTTGAACACCATTGGCATTGACAAATTCGCTATTAGTCAATTGCAAAAGGCGGCCTTATTAGGAACTGCTTCCATCCTGCGACGATATCTGTAATACCATCAAACATCCACATCTGCCTATCCCAGGTCCTGGGTAAGGACTCGATAGGTAGACAAAATGCCAAATCCAGTCTGAACATCTGGCTGACTGTGCGATGATCAATATCAATAATAATAATAAAAGTTGGAAGGGACTTTGGAGGTCATCTAGTCCAACCCCCTGCTCAGGCAGGAAACCCTATACCATTTCAGACAAATGGCTGTCCAATCTCTTCTTAAAAACTTCCAGTGTTGGAGCATTCACCACTTCTGGAGGCAGGTTGTTCCACTGGTTAATTGTTCTAATTAACCAATAGTAACAACCAATAGTAATAGGCTCCTTGGGTGCAATCCCAAAACAACTGGAGCACCACTTGAACACCATTGGCACTGACAAATTCGCTATTAGTCAATTGCAAAAGGCGGCCTTACTAGGAACTGCTTCCATCCTGCGACGATATCTGTAATACCATCAAACATCCACATCTGCCTATCCCAGGTCCTGGGTAAGGACTCGATAGGTAGACAAAATGCCAAATCCAGTCTGAACATCTGGCTGACTGTGCGATGATCCATTAATAATAATAATAATAATAATAATAATAATAATAGTAGTAGTAGTAGTAGTAGTAGTAGTAGTAGTAGTAATGTAGGAAGGGAGCTTGGAGGTCATCAAGTCCAACCCCCTGCTCAGGCAGGAAACCCTATACCATTTCAGACAAATGGCTGTACAATCTCTTCTTAAAAACTTCCAGTGTTGGAGCATTCACCACTTCTGGAGGCAGGTTGTTCCACTGGTTAATTGTTCTAACTGTCAGGAAGTTTCTCCTTAGTTCTAGTTTGCTTCTCTCCTTGCTTAGTTTCCATCCATTGCTTCTTGTCCTGACTTCAGGCACCTTGGAAAATAGTTTGACTCCCTCTTCTTTGTGGCAGCCCCTGAGATATTGGAACATTGCTATCATGTCCCCCCTCGTCCTTCTCTTCATTAAACTAGACATACCCAATTCCAGCAACCGTTCCTTATATGCTTTAGCCTCCAGTCCCCTAATCATCTTTGTTGCTCTTTTCTGTACTCTTTCTAGAGTCTCAACATCTTTTTTACATCGCGATGACCAAAACTATTTAATTCCTCTCATTTGCCACTTTTTAAATCTTTATAAGATTTCTTCTTCTTGTTGTTGTTAATTGCAAAGTCATGTCCGACCCATCACAACCCCATGGACAACGTTCCTCCAGGTCTTCCTTTCCTCTACCATCTTCTGGAGTCCATTTAAGTTCACACCTACTGCTTCAGTGACTCCATCCAGCCACCTCATTCTCTGTCGTCCCTTTCTTCTATTGCCCTCAATCCTTCCCAGCATTAGGCTCTTCTCCAGTGAGTCCTTCCTTCTCATTAGGTGGCCAAAGTATTTGAGTTTCAACTTCAGGATCTGGCCTTCTAAAGAGCAGTCGGGGTTGATCTCTTCTGGGACTGACCGATTTGAATGCCTTGCAGTCCAAGGGACTCGCAGGAGTCTTCTCCAGCACCATAGTTCAAAGGCCCCAATTCTTTGGCACTCAGCCTTTCTTATGATCCAACTTTCACATCCATACATTGCAAGTGGGAAAACCATGGCCTTGACTAAATGCATTTTTTGTTGTCAGGGTGATGTCTCTGCTTTTTAGTATGCTGTCTAGGTTTGCCATAGTTTTCCTCCCCAGGAGCAAGCGTCTTTTAATTTCTTGGCTGCAGTCCCCATCTGAGGTGATCTTGGAGCCCAGGAAAATAAAATCTGTCACTACCTCCATTTCTTCCCCATCTATTTGCCAGGAACTGAGAGGGCTGGATGCCATGATTTTGGTTTTCTTAATGTTGAGTTTCAAGCCAACTTTTGCACTCTCCTTCTTCACCCTCATCAAGAGGCTCCTTAGTTTCTCTTCACTTTCTGCCATTAGAGTGGTATCATCTGCATATCTTAGGTTGTTGATATTTCTCCCGGCAATCTTAATTCCAACTTTTGATTCATCTAGCCTGCCTTTCTCATGATGTGCTCGGCATATTAGTTAAATAGGCAGGGTGACAATATATAGCCTTGCCGGACTCCTTTCCCAATTTTGAACCAATCAGTTCTTCCGCGGCCAGTTCTCACTGTTGCTTCTTGACCCACATATAGGAGGAAGACAAATAAGATGGTCTGGTACTCCCATCTCTTTAAGAACTTACCACAATTTGTTGTGATCCACACAATCAAAGGCTTTAGCATAGTCAATGAAGCAGAAGTAGATGTTTTTCTGCAGCTCCCTAGTTTTCTCCATGATCCAGCGTATGTTGGCAATTTGATCTCTAGTTCCTCTGCCTCCTCGAAATCCTACCTGTACTTCTGGTAGTTTTTGATCCACATACTGCTTGAGTCTAGCTTGTAGGATTTTAAGCATAACTTTATTAGCATGTGAAATGATTGCAATGGTGCGATAGTTTGAACATTCTTTGGCATTGCCTTTCTTTGGAATTGGAATGTAAACTGACCTTTTCCAATCCTGTGGCCACTGTTGAGTTTTCCAAATTTGTTGGCAAATTGAGTGTAGCACTTTTACTGCATCGTCTTTTAAGATTTTGAGTAGCTCAGCTGGAATACCGTCACATCCACTAGCTTTGTTGTTGCTCAGATTTCCTAAGGCCCATTTCACTTCACATTCTAGGATGTCTGGCTCAAGCTCAGTGACCACCTCATTGTGGTTATCTGTGACGTTAAGCTCATTTTTGTATAGTTCTTCTGTGTAGTTTTGCCACCTCTTCTTAATCTCTTCTGCCTCTGTTAGGTCCCTGCCATTTTGGTCCTTTATCATGCCCATCTTTGCATGCAATGTTCCCTTCATATCTCCAATTTTCTTGAAGAGATCTCTGGTCCTCCCTATTCTGTTGTTTTCTTCTATTTCTTTGCACTATTCATTTAAGAAGGCATTCTTATCTCATCTAGCTATTCTCTGGAATTCTGCATTCAATTGGGTGTATCTTTCTCTTTCTCCTTTGCCTTTCGCTTCCCTTCTTTCCTCAACTATTTGCAAAGTTTCCTCAGACAGCCATTTTGCTTTCTTTCTTTCTTTTTTTCTTTGGGATGATTTTAGTTGCTACCTCTTGTACAATGTTGCGAACCTCTGTCCATAGTTCTTCAGGCATTCTGTCTATCAGATCTAATTCCTTAAATATATTTGTTACCTCTATATTCATCAGGAATATGATTTAGTTCATACCTGAGTGGCCTAGTGCTTTTCCCCACTTTCTTCAATTTAAGGCTAAATTTTGCAATGAGAAGCTCATGATCTGAGCCACAGTCAGCTCCTGGCCTTGTTTTTACTGACTGTATAGAGCTTCTCCATCTTTGGCTGTAGAGCACATAGTCAATCTGATTTCTGTGTTGACTATCTGGTGGATGTCCATTTGTAGAGCTGTCTCTTGGGTTGTTGGAAAAGACCATCGTATTCTCTTGACAAAATTCTATCAGCCTGTGCCCTGCTTCATTTTGTACTCCAAGGCCAAACTTGCCTGTTATCCGGTTATCTTTTGGCTTCCTACTTTAGCATTCCAATCCCCCATGATGATAAGGACATCATTTTTTGGTATTAATTCTATAAGGTGCTGTAGGGCTTCATAGAACCAGTCAATTTCATCCTCTTCAGCACCAATGGTTGGGGCATAGATTTGAACTACTGTGATATAGAACGGTTTGCCTTGGATTCGAACTGAGATCATTCTGTCATTTTGGGGATTGTATCCCAGTATTGCTTTTCCTATTCTTTTATTGACTATGAAGGCTACTCCATTTCTTCTTATGGATTCTTGCCCGCAGTAGTATACCTGATGGTCATCTTAGTTAAATTTACCCATTCCTGTCCATTTTAGTTCGCTGATTCCTAAGATGTTGATGTTCAGTCTTGTCACCTCTTGTTTGACTACGTCTAGCTTGCCTTGATTCATGGATCTTACATTTCAGGTTCCTATGGAGAAAAAAATCTTTACAGCATCGGACTTTCCTTTCACCACCAATAGATTCCTACACAACTGGAATAAATAAGGGAGGGGTTAATAAGGAGTTTATTATATACAGTCATATTCCATTGTTACTGTCTGTTGAAAAGTTAAAAATGCTGTCAGCTTAAAAGATATGATTAGAAAAAAATGAACAGCTTTTTAAAAAATTATTTTTAGCAATTGTGACCTAGTATTTATAAGCTGTATAGACTAGGATCACAGATCACCTTATTCAGGAGATGATGGCGTTATGCTTAATTTTGTAATTAAGCAGTTTACATTGTTTTTTCGCTTTGCATGAACAATATAATAGAAATTTCAAGTATGCAAAAAACTGTATATGTGATGGTGTGGGTGCCAAGACTATAAACTCCTAGCAGAGTTTACCCAAGCTGTGCCAGCAAATCTGGAGAACAACACAGTGGCTAAAAATGGGAAGATGACAATTTATGGATCAAAGAAAGGAGATGTAAAGGAAAGTGTTAACTACTGTACAATTTCCTTAATTTCCTGCATGTAAACAGAGATGCCTGATGTTGAAACTGTCTTTATGAAAGATCAAGGAAATTGACATATTATTATAGCTACATGTGAATAACTGAGAAAGCCAAATGATACTGAAAATAAATTAGTATGTGCTTTATTTGTTATACAAGGCCTTTGATTGTTTTTTAAAAAACTTTTTATTCATTTTCTAATGTTACAATTATATCTTTGAAAAGCAATGTAACAGCTGAGTTACAATAATTCAATTACATACAAATATTATTAGTACAGGTTTCCAACTATTTCGGCCAATATTTCTTCTCTTTTTCCCTTAATATGTACTGTCTTTTATTTGAATTAGTATACTTCTTATTCTATCAATCAGATACATAATAACTTTTTTACATTTATCAATAGTTTTTACATAATAATGTTAATATTAATATTAATAATAGTAGTAGTAGTAGTAGTAAAGTTGGAAGGTACCTTGGAGGTCATCTATCCAACCCCCTGCTCAGGCAGGAAATCCTACACCATTTCGGACAAATGGCTGTCCAGTCTCTTCTTAAAAACTTCCAGTGTTGGAGCATTTACTGCTCCTGGAGGCAGGTTGTTCCACTGATTAATTGTTCTCACTGTCAGGAAGTTTCTCCATAGTTCTAGGTTGCTTCTCTCCTTATATATATATCTTAATTGTTTTAACATTCCATCTTTTAGATCATCAATAACCTAATAAATTTTCCCATTAATATTTAAGTTTAACATTTAATATTTATCATTTCCAAGTTTTAAATGACCCTAATTCCCTTTCTCACAATTCCCTCCCACATCTAGTGTTCAGGATATATATCTTATCTATCTCAATTCTATATCAACAAATTGATAAAACAATATAATATTCTTATTTTCTTATAATTTCCAAATATCTTAAATTCAGTAACCAAAATTTCTTCCCATTTCAGCATTTAATACATCCTCTCTCTTCTTTATATCTATTTTCTTGTATTTAAGCTAATATTTTTCATTCTTACCACTACATCAAAACATGTTTAACTATGTTTCATCAATCTTAACATATATATGTCTTAATCATCTTTATCTAACCTTTATAAGCAACTCAATATTCAAATTTAACTATTAACATTTTTATTTTTAGGTTTTAAATAACCAAAATTTTCCTTTATCTTCACTTCATAACAATATCTTGTATTCAAAATACACATCTTATCTACTTGAATATATTCTATTTTAAATCTCATTAGTAGGTTAACACCCCATTCTTCTTCACTCTTATTCTAGCTTTCTTTCTTTGCCAGATCATCTTCCTTGTCCAAACTTCTAAGTCATCAAACAGTTTTTCTTGTATTATTGTATGTGTTGTGTGGTGTTGTTGAGAAGACCACCCAGTCACCATTTTTTTGAGAAGGCTAGCAGATCTGGCAAGCGTAGCAAGTCATCTCTTTATTTTCCCCTCTTGACGTCGTTGTCCTGAACTATTTATCTTTTCTTCCATCTCTTCTTCTTGACCTTCAGGTTCCTTCTGATTTATATAGCAGGTTTTTTCCTCCATCCATATTGTCAGATTTTTTTTCTGAGTTTTTCATTGTCTGTATTTGTTGGGCAGTTAAATCTTCTGTCATAATATTTAATTGTTCCACTTTTTCTGTTGTGTTCTGCATAGCTGGTTTTTTAGTTGTAATCAAAATTTGAGTTTGCATATCTGAGCTGCTTTCTCATTTTTTTCTGAAAGCTCTCATTTCATCACCAGCTGTAAGGAGAGTTTGATAAATTGCTTTCAACATAACAAAAATTTGTTCCTGATTTTCCTCCATAAGAAAAGTTTTTTCCTGATCATCTTCCATAGTGATGAGTTAAATTAGAAGCTTTTACAGGTTTTTTTTTCAGTAAATAGAAAGCACAGCTAAGTCTCTCACAGCTGGTGTTCAAGGTTGCATGAATCTTATCTTGTTTTCTGGACAGTCAGCCAACTCTCTTTTAGAAAATAACAGATTGCAGTTTCAGGTTTCACCAGAAGATGTCACCCCACTGTTTAAAGATTTCCTTTGAGTCTCAAAGTTATTTTAATCCTTTCAGTTTTTCTTCTAATTTTATAAGGAAAAACCCAGATCTTCAATAAAAATAAAAAGTAAAAAATAAATAATAGAAAGTCTTTTAGTTCACAAACTTTAGGAAATAAAATTCCAATTGGATCTCAATTGGAATTTTATTTCCTAAAGTTTGTGGACTAAAAGACTTTCTATTATTTATTTTTTCAACGTTTTAAAACTCCCCTGGATATTCGGTCACTGCTGTTTCTGGGGGGAAGGCTAAAATCCCCCTTCCCTCTCCACAGGGGGGAAAGTACTTTAGCAGCTTACGTAGGTAGAAAAAGGTAATTATAATTTAAGAGAGGTAGACCCAGTCTCTTCCACACTGCTTTAATGTTGCCTGATAGTGAGTGTGACTTCAGCTGTCCCCAGCCTAGTGATCAGCCATATTGCTATGGCTGATCTTTTGTCCTCCAGTTCGAAGGGAATGCCACCTCTAACGGGAGAGCTACTGGTCTCCCACGATCCAGCGAAAGCTCCTCCTTGCTGGTCGCCTCTACGGGGCAATTTTTTGGCCCTTTTAGGGCCCCCCAGCTATGTGAAACTGGACAAGGGAGCCAGAGCTCATCTCGCAAGCATTCAGGGCACCCACGTCAGCAAACCAGAAGTGATCGCAAAGGTCTTTGATTGTATTGGCCATGTCAAGCTGTGCAACTTGAGACCCAGGCCCTTTGCAACCTGCATAGCCTCTCTTGTGCAGCCCTGAGCACCCTTCCCAACCTTCATCACAGGCTCTCAATGACACCTTTGGAATTTTTCTAACACCCCATGAAAACTTTCCCAATGGTGCCCAGAGGTGCACATAAGGCATAGTGTGGCCTAAGAGAGTATATGAGTGACACGGTTGGGGAGATTGCACAGAGGTGCAGTGTGAGTTGATGGAAGTTCTGTGAAGTAATACGGGGCTGTAAGTTAGTACACGAGGATGCGAGGGAAGTATGATGAAGACTGGGGATATACTAGGATGTGTCTGTACCTATACAAATAAGACTCATGCAGATAACGTTTCTTCTTGGAAAACTCTATGGAAATGAAAATTGGACTTTGAAGAAGCAAGACAGAAAGTATATTGATGCATTTGAACTTTGCTATTGGAGAAGATTCCTGAATACATGGGCACCCAAGAAAATAAATATATCATCAAATAAATTAACTCAGAGTTTATTTTCTTTCTTTCTTGTTTATTTATTTATTAAATTTATATAACAACTCATCTAACTATTCTGGACAATACAAGAACAACAAAAATAATTACAAAATTCATTAATATATTAAAAAAATAGAATATTTTTTAAAAATAGTATATCTTCTATTATTATTTTTACTTGAGGGACAGATGACTAGGTCAAATAATGATAATACTTTGGCTATAGTATAATAGTTCCCTAGAAATGTCTCTATTGCTGGGAAAGGTGGAAGAAGAAGGAAAAAAAAGAAAACTGGCAAGGTGATTGGATTTAATTACAGTGGTGATAGGTAGACTGTTGAAAGATCTGAAGGACAAGATTGGGGAATATATATGGTTGCTACAAATTGACACTGACTTGATGACAGATAACCAATCAAAAAGTATATATAGAGAATATTTTATGCCAAGATAGATAGCATGAAGAAGCTGAAATCATTACTAAATCATTGTTTTGAATTGCAACCGTAGAAGTTGATTTGGTGCTTTTTTGTGGCTCATCCTTTTCTTCAGATTGTTTCTGACTTTTTAGAACATTGCATACTCTGATGATATTATAATGAAATATTGATTTTAACTCTTGATCCATTCATTTGTTATCCAAATACTATGATGGAATATCACTAGAGTGGTCTGGAAAGTAAATTAAAAAAATTCTATACTCTGAGCTAAGCTAACACCAGGTTTGACTACTACATGAGCTTTTAGTATATATATATATACACACACACATATATACATAGATAGATAGATAGATAGATAGATAGATAGATAGATAGATAGATAGATAGATAGATAGATAGATAGATGTATAGCATGGCAGGGGAATATATTTGGGGAGTAATGAGGTGCAGAGATACTGAAGGGATTGCATGAAGGGCATTTTTCAGGCTGGTAAATTAATTTCTTGCATTCTTAATTGACAGCTTGTTTTACAACTATGATTAATGAATGCTCCATGTGTTTGGTATGGAAGTTTTTTTTTTTAACAATCTTTTTTTATTTTTTTTTTCCATCAACATATGTTAATTTTTCCAATCAAACAAGTTGTCTGGTGTTTGCTAAGCTAATACATGTTCACTTCCTAATCCTTCATTCTTTTCTCTAACGAAGAATAGAATAAATTCCAAATTTTATAATAGTCCGTATCTTCTTTGTCTTTCAGCCTCATAGTTAGTCTGTCCATCTCTGCACATTCCAATATTTTCGTGATTATTTCTTCTTCTGATGGCAATCCTTCATTCTTCTGGTATGGAAGTTTTACAAACATGGGCTTTGGCACTGTAGCATGATGGAAAATTGCATGCATACCAGATATCTATCCCAGGGAGCATTATGTGTTACTTCTGTAAGTAACAAAACAGAAACACAAGTTAAGATAGGCAAGAAAATCGTTAGGGAGCACCTGTCCAGCCTAGATGAGTTCAAATCACCAGGACCAGATGGATTACACCCCAGAGTTCTCAAGGAACTGGCAGATGTGATATCGGAGCCACTGAACTATATTTTTCAAAGATCCTGGAACACAGGGGAACTACCAGAGGACTGGAAAAGAGCTGATGTAGTTCCCATCCTCAAAAAAGGAAAAAAAATGGATCCAGGAAATTACAGACCTATCAGCCTGACCTCAATACCTGGGAAGATCCTGGAAAAGATAATCAAACAACGAATCAACGAACACCTAGAGGCAAACAAAGTCATTACTAAAAGCCAACATGGGTTTGTCAAAAATAGATCATGCCAGACAAATCTTATTGCATTCTTTGACCAAGTGACAAAATTAGTGGATCAGAGGAATGCTGTGGACATAATTTACTTGGACTTCAGTAAGGCATTTGATAAAGTAGATCACAACCTACTACTTGACAAGATAGAAAAATGTGGGGTAGACAGAACCACCACCAGATGGATACGTAGCTGGCTGACCGGCCGTACTCAGCGAGTGGTCCTCAATGGAACTGCATCTATATGGAGGGAAGTGTGTAGTGGGGTGCCCCAGGGCTCTGTTCTGGGCCTAGTAATCTTCAACATCTTCATCAACAATTTGGATGAAGGGATAGATGGGGAACTCATCAAATTTGCAGACGACACCAAGGAATAGCCAACACTCCAGAAGACAGGCTTCAGATACAGAAGGATCTGGACAGACTTGAACACTGGGCACTAACTAACAAAATGAAATTCAATGGTGAAAAAAGCAAGGTTCTACATTTAGGCAAGAAAAACCAAATGCACAAGTACAGCATAGGTGGCACCATGCTCAATAGTAGTAACTGTGAGAGGGACCTCGGAGTCCTAGTAGACAATCACTTAAATATGAGCCAGCAGTGTGCTGCAGCTGCCAAAAAGGCCAACACAGTGCTAGGCTGCATTAACAGAGGGATAGAATCAAGATCACGTGAAGTATTAATACCACTCTTCAATGCCTTGGTAAGGCCACACTTGGAATACTGCATCCAGTTTTGGTCACCACGATGTAAAAAAGATGTTGAGACTCTAGAAAGAGTACAGAGAAGAGCAACAAAGATGATTAGGGGACTGGAGGCTAAAACATATAAGGAACGGTTGCTAGAATTGGGTATGTCTAGTTTAACGAAGAGAAGGACAAGGGGTGACATGATAGCAGTATTCCAATATCTCAGGGGCTGCCATAAAGAAGAGGGAATTAAGCTATTTTCCAAAGCACCTGAAGGCAGGACAAGAAGCAACGGGTGGAAACTAATCAAGGAGAGAAGCAACCTAGAACTAAGGAGAAACTTCCTGACAGTGAGAACAATTAATCAGTGGAACAGCCTGCCTCCAGAAGCAGTAAATGCTCCAACACTGGAAGTTTTTAAGAAGAGACTGGACAGCCATTTGTCCGAAATGGTGTAGGGTTTCCTGCCCGAGCAGGGGGTTGGACTAGATGACCTCCAAGGTCCCTTCCAACTTTACTACTACTATTATTATTATTATTTATATCAATAAATAAATAAACAATAAATGATGATTCCACCAGTTTTAAGGTTCTCTTTCTTGGAAATCTCTCATGGATATTGACCCCCGGAAGGCATTTGCATTTGAATTTACAATTACATTTGGGGAAATACCAAGATAATTGTACACCTACCATTCAGGGTCCCAAATTTCTGATTGTAATGGGAATGCTTCTAGATCTAGATAATGTATCTATTGCATAATTGGCAACTCTAATTAATGAAAATTTAGGCTCAAATGATATTTTTCATTTATGACTTTATTGCATTTCCCCAATATATGTCTATCACTTTTTTTCTTAACCAGAAAAAAAATCTTACTGAAGAAGATAACAATTTTTTTTTAATATGGAATGGAGTGATATGATATGCAAATTTCCTTCTGAAGGTAATCATCATCAATGAAACAACACTGAGGATTTTCATAGTCTTTGTTTATAAGCAGAAAAGAAATGGAACAGATATTTTTCCAAAACAGCTGAACTGCTTCCCCACATTTAATCTCTTCATGTATTTTAAATAAATCCTTAATTAACTTTCTGATCATATAATGTAACCTTCTATGATCTCTACTTATATTGAAACCACAAGCTGATTATTCTGGTTCAAATGCCAGTCAGGAGAAATCACACACGCAAAAAAAGTTTTAAAAGAGGAGCAGTTCTGCCTCTTCTGAAAAAAGCACCACATTTGTGGAGACATCTTCTGAACTAATTCTAGTTTTTTCTAGTTACTCTGTTAAAGAAACAATAGAGAAAACTCAAGGAAACCTGAGATCTAGACCCAAAGGCGCTAGTCCTTACCCTAGACACAAAAATTGGTTAAGTAATTTTGAAACAGTCATTCTCGCCTAGCCCTAGGAAGAATGCATGGCAAAGAACTTTCAAAATGCTTCTAAGATAAATGTATGGATCTCAAGAAAGAATCAGGATTAATTCAAAGGATTATAACAACAATACCAAAAGAAAAAATTCCAGTCTACTATGCTTCCATATTTAATTTGGTTCTGTAAGAGTTATATTGTGCCTTATGTTAAAACTAGCATTTCAAAACATCTGTTTATAAATGGGCATTACTTTCCTAAGAGCAACAGAATCAGGAGGTGGAGAGAAACAATCAAACAAATTATGGGGAATTTTCTAGACTTTTTCTCCTTATGCAGTTCTGACCCGAGTTCTTTGTTCCCATAGATGTCTGCAATATCTAGCCAAAGTAAGATTATTGCTACAAAGCTTTAATCTCATATACACTTATTTTTTCCTTCTAGATCAGTGGTTCTCAACCTTCCTAATGCCGTGACCCTGCAATCAGTCGTAAGTCGAGGACTACCTGTATTTCCCTGCCTGGGAGCGCCACACATGCGTGGTGCCGCCCCCTGCACCGGCCGAAGTGTAGCTGGCAAGCGGCAGAGACAGCACAGGCCGACCACCAGCTGGGTCACTGGCTTGCCAAGCCCAAGGCAGGTAAGGCACCCGCCGGGCCCCACATGCACCAGCAACCCTCCCTGAACCCGCCGCTGCCCTGCTAGCCTTACCTTGGCCACCGCCCATTCGGGGCGGTGGCAGGCAGGCCCAGGCGCTCCTGGGCGGCCACGGCAAGTGGCAGTGATGGCACAGGCCGACCACCAGCTGGCCCAGCTCAAGGCAGGTAAGGCACCCGCCGGGCCCCACGCACGCCAGCAACCCTCCCTGCGCTTGCTGGCCTCCTACCTCCCACCCCTGGCCCTCTTTTACTTACTTTTAGTAGTTGCTCAGCAGGGAGGGAAGCTTTCCAGAAAGTTTGCCTTGCAGCACCATTTGCAAACTGGGGCTTTTGGTGGGCTCAGCAGGGCAAAGACAGCCTGGACAATTCCTATTGGCTTTTGAAAGCCAATAGAATTAGACTTTATTCAAGAAAGTCTATTCTATTGGCTTTCGAAAGCCAATAGATTCTATTGGCTTTCGAACGCCAATAGAATAGAGTCTCTTGAATAGAGTCTATTCTATTGGCTTTCAAAAGCCAATAGAATAAGAGGGAGTAGCACAGCTAATGAAAAGGGGAAAAAATGGCCGACAGCCTTGTTTGGCGACCGCCGTGAAATGGTCGTTTGACCCCAAATGGAGTCGTGACCCACAGGTTTAAAACTGCTGTTCTAGATGAACCTTTTGCTAATGAGTTAGCTAATGTGTTCAGTAAACACACCACCGTATTAGAGATTTTAACTGCCCTGAGATCCATTGGGAGATAAATTCTGGACCAAATCAGAGATCAAACAGAGTTCTGACAAACCCAGCTGACAACTTTTGTCATCCAAAGATAGAGAAGGCAACTAGAGGGTCCAGCTATCCTGGACTTACATCTTACTAATAGATAAAATGAGGGAGGCGATTGAAATCGCGGAAACTTTGGGGGAGAGGGATCACACTGGAATTCAACATAATGCAGGCACCAGTAACTGAATAATGTCAAACTACTGTCTGAAACTTTAAGAGAGATGATTTCAACAAACTAAGATATAGTTTAGGAAGGGTTCCATGGATGGAAATCCTAAAGGGGAAAAAGAACTCAAAATGCTTGGGAAACTCTGAATGATAAGATTACAAAAAGGCAATTTAACATAATACCACAGAGAAAAGAGAAACAAGAGACCCCAGACAAAGACAGCACGGTTTCATAAAGTACTGTGACAAACGGGGGGGGGGGAATGAAAATGTATACAAAATGGAAAGAGGGACATATAACTAAAACAGAATAGAATAGGAAAGCTAAGGCTCAGAGTCTCTGGAGATTCTCAATCATCCAAGTCATGGTTGTCCCAAATATGCTTTTTTTTTTTCTTCAAAAAGCAACAGAATAGAACAGAACAGAATAGAATAGAGTAGAGTAGAGTGAATAGAATAGAATAGAATAGAATAGAATAGAATAGAATAGAATAGAATAGAATAGAATAGAATAGAATAGAATAGAATAGAAGTAGAGGGATGGCTGTTCAATTTTAATCCAGATTGCCTCTTTGACTCCTCTTTCAAACCAGTGATCATCTGTCCAGAAGGTAAACCTTGCTGTCCTGAGCAGAGTAGACTCTTCTCTTGCAGATGCAAATGAGCAGCCAAATCTTGTCCTGTGGAATTTGTTCTTCAGTGTTGTGTCGTGCATTCCTGAGATGGTTGTTTAATGTTCAGGTCTGTCACGTCTGCAGAGCTCACAAAAAGCACCACCACCACAGGACACAGAAGAGCAATGCAACTCAGGATAGGCCCAGAGATGATCCAAGGATGCCTATCCGCATCAGACCGGTTCAAATCAGAGGAAGTAAATGGATTACTTCCCAGAGTCCTGAAGGAGGTCGCAGAATTGATCTTGGAACCCCAGAACATAATATTTCACCATCCTTGGAGTGAGAGGACTGGGAAAGCACTGTGGTGCTGCAGACTATGGCCTCCTTTGACAAAATGCAGATACTTGGATATATAAGTAGCACATATTAAATTTTTAGTGCATTGAACTCAAATCCTGTTCCTAGTTATTTGTGCTGACAAATGCTGTGGACATTGTTTACTTAGACCTGAGTAAGGCAGTTGAAAAAGCAGACTATAGCCTAATTCTTGGCAAGACAGAGCAGTGTGGGATAGTTACTACCACCACCAAATGGATTCACAACGGGGTAACCAACCACACTCAGTGGCTGGTCCTCAATGGGGCTCCTCCTATAGTATCTGAATTTTATTTTGCAATGGTTACTTGCACCTTTCATGGATGGCCAGCATTAGGTCATGTGCCATTTATTTTTGGGGGGATAATTGAGGTCTCTTATTTTCTTGATCCTTATAATCTACTGGCTTTTGTATCTTTCTACAGAGAACTCAATATCATCTGTTATGTTTCGGGATCAGTGAGGCATTGATGAGATGATTGGTGCAACAAGAACTCATTTATTCAGTTAATAACCGAAGCAGCACTAACTGCTACTTTACACTATTTATACAGCTCACCACTAGGTGGTAGCCAATAGAATTCAAGCAATATTCCTGTTTAAACACAAGTTAATTATCATATAGACAGTCAGTCTGGAGTTTAAGCAGGTGCAGCCGTTTGACTGTTTCCGACAGTTTCCAAGTAATTAACATCAATACATAATACCCCTTCCCCCTAGATAGTTCATAATGACAAATAATGAACATAGTCCTGTAAATATTTTGGTGGCTTTCTTGATTGTTCCAAGCACCTCGGCACCACTGTAGGCCTCCCAGTCTACTAACTCACCTGCCAGGCTGGATAAACAGGGGCTTTGGGACCCGTTTGCTATGGGTAGACCTGAGTCTCTGTGGCTGGTCTGTCCGGGTAGACCCGAATCAGTGTCCATTGATGGACCAGTTTCCCCAGGGCTGGAAATCAAAGCCATCCACCGGAGTCGTTCTGTGGGTGCAGTCTCTGTGTTTGGGGCCAACATGCTGTCCGCTAGTCCCCCGTCCCCTCTCCTGGGAGTCTTGCCCTCGCTCGAAGAGTCCGATGCACGGCTGCTGTCATGCTGCCCCTGAATTTGACTTCCGTGAGAGTCATGAGCCAGCAGCTGGTTTGCTGGCCTCCTGAGCAGTTGGTCAATGTGTCTACATAGCACGTGACCGTCTTCCAGGACCACTTCGTAAGAGAGTGGCCCTGACATCTTACTAACCACAGTTACCACCCACAGTGCCCCTTGCCCACAGTTTCAAGTCCAAATCAGGTCACCAACTTGCAATCTCCGCATTGGCATTGGTTATGCTGATTCCGATGCAACTTGGTCTGGATGCAGATGATCCAGCTTAGTGATTAAGCGATAACCCCATCTTAATTCTGCTGGACTTCTGCCCATGGAACTGCAGGGAGTCGTGTGTTAGCAAAGTAAGAAATCGCTAGTCTATGCTGCCAGTTGCCAGTTATGACCCTTTTTAAGGATTCTTTGGTCGTTCCGACCATGTGTTCCGCTTGGCCATTAGGGACTGGCTAAAAAGGGGCTGAAGTGGCATGCCTGAACATGTTAGCCCTTAAAAAGGATTGAAATTCTGCAGTGGTAAATTGAGCCCCATTGTCTGAGACAAGTGCGTTAGGTAACCTGTGCATTGCAAAGATTCTGCACAGTTCCTGGATGATCCTGGCAGTAGTCATAGTTGGGACAGGTGCAACATCTAACCATTTAGAGTGACTGTCCACCACAATGAGGAACAGCTGTCCTGCAAAATCGATGTGGATTCTTGACCATGGGGCTTGTGTGGTTTCCCATTGATGGATGGGGGTTTGCAGCATTTCTGGCCGGGATTGCTGGAAAATGTAGCAGCTGTATACTTGGGCCTCAATATATTTATCTAACCCTGGCTACCACAGGTAGCTTCTCGTGAATACCTTCATCCGGACTATTCCCGGATGTCCCTTGTGCAGAGACTCTAGTACCCTGGGCCTTAAAGAGTGCTGGACTATGACCCGACTTCCCCACAAAATGCAACCCTTGTGAGCTGACAGCTCATCCTTCCTCCTACTGAAGTTCTGAAAAGTAGGCCTCAGACTAATTTCCAGCCATCCTGTGAGCACCCAGTTCAACATTCAACTTAACGTTTTGTCTGCAGCTGTCTTGGCAGCTACCTCTCCTGCATTAAGGGGAGACTCCGGCAAATCCTGGATAGCCAGAATATGGACCACTGGAGTGGTGTCTGGCTCTATTTGCAGCAGGGGCAACCTGATAAGGCTGTCCGCATGGCCATTTCCCTGCCCGGTATGTGAATCAGCCTGTAACTATAAACTGAAAGAAAGATGGACCACCTCAGCATCTGTGGAGAGAGAATCTGAGTGTTTGTTTGTCCGTTGTGAACAGACCCAGGAGTGGCTTGTGGTCCATAAAGACCGTGAATGGCCGACCATACAAATAGTCATGACATTTCTTATTACCAGTCACAATGGCGAATGCCTCTTTATCTATTTGGGCATAGATGCATTCCACCGAGGACAGAGTCCTTGAATAATAGGCTATGGGAACTTGTCTCCCATCAGCCGTCAAATGGCTCAACACAGCCCCTACCCCGTACGGGGATGCATCACAAGCAATGCTGATAGGCAGCTGTTCATTAAAATGCGTCAATACCGAATTTGAAGACAACAGTGATTTGACTGCTGAAAAACCTCTCTTGTGGATGTTTGTCCACTGCCACTGTGCCTTCTTGTCCAAGAGCTGGTGTAACAGCTCTGCCACTGCAGCCTTGTGTGGTACAAAGGCATGATAAAAATTGAGCAGTCCTAAAAATGCTTGAAGCTCCTCCTTTGATTTAGGACTTGGTGCCTGCTGAACTGCTTTGAGCTTGGATTCAGCAGGGTGAATGCCTTTGGCATCTATGCAGAAACTGAGGAATTTGGTCAAAGCTACCCCTATTTTGCATTTTTCTCTTTTCAGTTTCAGCCCCGCTTCGCGGAAACACTGAAGAATGGCTTTGAGCCATTCTGCCAATTTCTCTACTGACTCCCCAGCTATGAGGACATCATTGAAATATGGACACATGCCTGGAATATCCTTGAGTGTGCACTCCATCATGCCCTGGAAAAGCCCTGGGACGACACTGACCCCAAATTGTAGGCACTTTACCTTGAAAGCTCCCCTGTGGGTAACTATAGTTTGAGCTTCTGCCGTGGCATCGTCCACTGGTAGTTGCTGGTAGGCTTGAGCCAAATCCAACTTGGTAAATATGCGACCTCCCTGTATGATTACAGGCACTAGATATGAATGTTGTTGAAGCACTCTATTAATAGTGCACTTATAATCCACGCATATGTGCACCTCACCATTGGCCTTAACTGGCGTAACTATGGGGGTTCCCCACCAACTGCTATCTACTGGCTGCATCACACAGTGTTGCACCAGCTTGTCCAGTTCTGTATCGATTTTGGCCCTGAAGACAAAAGGCACTCTATGAGGCTTGATCCTTATTGGAGTTACGGTAGAATCAAGGTGGAGGGTAATGGGAGGTCCTCTGTACTTCCCTAAGTTAGGGCTGAAAACACCAGCAAACTCTTGGCAAACTACTGACAGGTCCGCTGCTTTCATTCTGTGTATGCCAGTTACATGGATGCCCAACGCATCAAACTAGCCTAGCCTGGTGAGGCTTGTGCGGTGGCTCTCAACTACTACGATGTCCAGGGGACCCTCAAACTCTTTGAACTGTACCTTGAATTAACTTCTCCTTTAACCACTACACGGGAGTTTTGGAACTCAGTTAACAGGAGATTCAATGGCTTGAGTTTAACTCGTTTGTCGCTATGACTGCAAATATGGTTAAAGGTTCCTTGGGAAATTATAGATAGGGCTGACTCCATGTCTAGTTCCATGTGGCATGGAACTCCATGAAGCTTGACTTTGAGTCTCAGCTTTTTCTTCATGGGGCGATGGGCATGAACATGCTCCTTCTCCTGGCACAAAAGCCAACTCTGTGTTGCCCCGGGGCCCCAATACTTTTCCTGGGAAATTCTTCTTGTGGAATGTCCCTCTGGTGACCTTTACAGACGGCGGCAATGTGGCCTTGTTTGCCACACACCCAGCACCTTGCTGTGTAGAACCTGCACTCTGAGCGCCTATGTCAGCCTCCACAGTCCATACATCGAGTGGAGGGAACTTCCTTGTCAAGTGGCCTCTGAACTCTTGTTGGTGGCTTCTGCAGCAGATCGATTTCATGGTCCATGTCCTTGCCTCTTTCTGTGTCCTTGTGGTAGACGGTTTCTGGGCTGGGAGTGTTCTTGGAGGGCCATAAGGCTTTTATGGCTTCTCCAGTGGCTTCTTCGGCCATAATTTCCTTTAGGAATGACAAGGTCTCCTTCACGAACTTCTACTGAAGATCCCTGTTCCTCAACCCACAGACTAAATGGTCTCTCAGTCTCTCTTCAAGGTCTTTGAAATTGCAGAGCTGAAACACCTTTCATATGGCAGCTATGAACTCGGCAGCAGACTCGCCTGGTTGTTGCTCCCTTTGTTTGAAGTCGTGTCTCCAGGCAATGCAGAAAGCTTCGGCTCAAAATGTTCCTTGAGTATTTTCTTGAGCTCGGAGTAGGCGACTGTCTCTAGCAAAGCTGATGCAACTAAATTTTCAGCTACATCAAATGTCGTCTGGCCGCACATGCACAACAGCATCACGGCCTTTAAGCCATCTTCGCTAACTTGGTTAGCTCTCAGATAGTTCTTGACTCGCGAGATGTATGAGCTCCACCTCTTGGGATGTGACATGTCGAACTCTGACAATTTTCCAAGTTTGGCCATGGTGAGTTGTTTCCGGCCTCTCAATGCCTTGTGCTGCTAAGGCTTCTGCATTGGTCCTAGGCACGGGTCCCTCAGGGCGTGGGCCTCCAAAGTTGCTTGCTGGCAGGCAGAGGGGGAAACGTGGTTCCTACCAGGTGGGGCCTGGTCTCACCCCTTAGTGACTTCTGGCTCTTTCTTGTTAGCAGCACATCCCACCTTCATTGCCACTGTTATGTTTCAGGATCAGTGAGGCATTGACAAGATGATTGGTGCAACAAGAACTCATTTATTCAGTTAACAACAGAAGTAGCACTAACTGCCGCTTTACCACAATTTGTACAGCTCACCGCTGGGTGGCAGCCAATAGAATTAAAGTAATATTCCCGCTTAAACTCAAGCTAATTAGCATGTAGACAGTCAGTCTGGAGTTTAAGCAGGTGCAACCATTCGACTGTTTCCAACAGTTTCCAGGTAAATACATCAATACATAACATCCTCTATCTTCTTCCTTGAGCTACTCATTTTCTGTTTTTGTTTCTAAATGTAGCAATAAAGCCACTAATCTTCATATTTAATATTAATATCCAAAATAAAGTACTCCTTATGTCTCAGAACATTCTGCTTCAGATTTATCTCAGATTGCTTCTTTTCAAGGAGTTATTATTGAGGAATTGCCTTGTTGGAAGATAGCAGAAGAAAGCACCAATATTCACTAGAAACAATTCTGAGGTGTCCTGATATATTAGTACAAATTAATCAGATGACATTTCTTTCTCACATTTGAAGGTAAGCAAAATAATTAATATTCACTGCTCCTGAATGATGCCTTCCACATGATGCAATCTAAAGATAGAATCATATGGTGCCTCCATGCACTCTTTGCTATGTACACCTAGTTTAGTTTATCTACTCTCTACCATCAAGCATGGACAGTCCCTATTTCAGCCTAAAATTTCATGGGAGGGATTTGAACAAAATTTTTAAAAGGTACTGATAACTGGGTGACAGTTTTTCAGCATTCATTGCAAGTGTGTCCTATGATCATGATGTACATGTCATTCTAGCAAGGTCTGTTTTTAGCTGGAGTAGAGAAAAAAAATATAGTGGTCTCCTGATCTCTCCCTTTTGACAATTGTGTTTCTGACAAACTAAGGGAAGAATTAAGTTTGAAACCGAGGAAGTTCATCAGACTGTGGAATCCTTGGTACTTTATAGGCTTGGTTGTTTGCAGACATTTTGTCCTATCTTGAGGGCCCCTACAGGCTTCTGATGAAATTGGCTAAACAGTTGGAGATTCCAACCTGCTACATAATGTTTGATATCTTCTTCCTTGTTTTGAAAAGCTCCATGTGAGCCTGTTTTTCTCTTTGTAGGGAGATCCCATTTAGTTCTGGTCATATGCATTGCAATGCGCTTGTTCTGCATTAATCTGGGAGTCTGAAATTATTCATGGAAAGCACTAGGCAGCTAAAAAAGAAAGATGTTGGAATTGAAGAAATTCCATCTTATCTCTACACATGTTGGTGTGCCTAGAGAAAAAGACAGCTGGGAAACTTGAGCCAAGGGAGCTTATTGAGGAAAAGACCTGAGAAGAAAAATGATATATTGCCTCTTATCACAGAGCATCACATAGAAAAGAAAGGAGTGAAGCAAATGGAATAAAACCATCTGAATGAAATATTAAATCCAATTGGTTCTTTACTAAGCCAAAGTATTGCTGCCTTGCATATTCATTACAGATTCTATTTGCAATGCTACAAACTTTTATCCTCTGTTGAGAAATCTCAGTTCACAAAGCTATCATTCATGGGAGCAAAGGAAAGAATATAAAGACTTTGAAGCCATTCCATTGTGTAAATACAGCTGTAGGAAGTCCCCAAGAGCATTTTGTCTTAAGAGAAAGAAATGCAGCATTTGTGAACTTTTCCTTTTCTTTTTATACATTTTTTAAACTGCTATTTTTTTAGATGCCCTAATGTTTGGAGGTGCTCTGAGGCTGCATCCAATGCTTTTGAGGATCAGACTTGGAAGAGGCACAATAAACTTCAGACAGATCATGTTTACCTAAAATTGAACTGAATCAAGATGAAATCTTTGGCTTCCAGTTCCGGATCGCGGCTCTGGCGGATGTGCGGGGCGATCGCTCCCTCTGCCGTCTGGTTTTCTCTCACCGTGGGACTCTGAAAGGGGTTGAAAATCACCTTGAAGAGGCGACGAGCGTGGAAGAGGACCTTCCGATTGATCACAGAAGGGCAGCAACCCTTCCATTTGATCTGGAGCACTCTTCAGACCGATTGAGAAAAGATCAGCCACTCACATGGCCCATCATTAATGCCATTTCCAACCAAGGGCAAACTTACAACTAAGGACTTGAAAGCAGTATGGAGGAACTGGGTGAGATCTGCCTTCTTTCTATCCCAAGTATTTTTTCCTGCAAAAGCCTTTTGAAATTGCTTCCCCCTTTGAGGAGAGAGGAAAGGGAACGTCTTTTTCCCACCCTCCAACATGGCAGTGGCTGCCTACATAGGGGAGATAAAACCCTGAAAAATATAATTAAGTAATTGGACTTACATGTTTCTCAGAGCTGGTGACCCAAAAAGTTCCTACTTTCACGGGAACTGGCTATCTTAAGTATTTGAAAAAGAAAAAAATGAAAAGAACCTAAACTGGATAAAAGTCTAGCTTTTCTGAAAAGGATTTCAAATGCCATCGGGGACATTTTGTGGTGAAGCCTGGTATAGCAACTGAATATCCCTGGTAAAGAGACCTGTTTACAACCTACATCTGTCCTTGGTATTATCTAAAGATAAAAAGCTGCAGCTGGGAGCTGAAACTGGCTTTTAAGAACTGTGTAGGTGAACATTCACTGACTTTTGTTTAAAAAATTAGCCTCCACTAAAGGATTATCTATAACTACTTCAGAAATGGAGGGGGACAAGCAACAAACTTTGCTTGATTATAAACTTATACTTAAAAAAATACTTGAAGCTACCGAGATAATTAAATCTAGACTGAAAGATTAAGGTGCCAGCTTGAACCTACAAACTGAAACCCAGATTCCAACTAAAGAACTTACAACCCAGAAAACAACAGAAGTAGGAGAAATCAATACCAAAACAGAGGACTCTAAGGAACAACAACAATATATTGAAAACTTTGACAACCAAATCCTGATTGCAACCAAAGAACTTACAACTCAAAAAGTAACAGAAGTGGAACAAAGTAATATCAAAACAGAGAATACTAAAGATCAACAAGGACAGTACATTGAAAATCTAGATAACCAATCAATAACTATAAAATTGGACATGACCTTTTATCTAAACCAGAAGAAACCCGAGGAAGAAGAAGACCAGACCAAATTGAAGATAAAGATACTAGAACAAACACCAAGATTTGAATTACCAGGGCAACAACTTAATGATTATAAATGGACAAGGTTTTTTTTGAAAAATTGATGACTAGACAGTCTCCTTTAATTCGGGTAACATGTGCCAGAATGAAAGGAGACCTACTTGATAACTTAAAGACATTGCTATGGAAACCTGGTTGGCAGAAAAAGAAAGCTAGAATTAGGTTTAAAAAATGGGGCCTTCTGACTTACTAAGAGAGATCCTAATATCTCAACTAATGGACTAAAGGGAGACCTGGAGATGAAGGGAAATATGACTATTAGATTCAAATGTTTTTGGAAAATGATATCATAATAATAATAATAATAATATCATCATCATCAATTGGCCTAATAATTAGGGTTTAGATTTATAAGGGAAATGGAAATTAAATATTAGGAATCAGCCTTGAACTATCCCTTAGCCCAGAAAATATAGATGATGGATTTGAGACAATAAAGATTACTCTATTAGTAAGCTGTGATGTATTAGGATGAGAATTAAAAAATGTTTATGAAATAAAGTAAGAATATATCTAAATAAGTAATATGTATATTTTAGATATTATAACTTTTGTGTAGTGAAATAAACAAAATTTGGGTTACCAGAAATTTGAATATTATGGATGTTAAAGGTTAAAATTGGAATATTGTAATTAGAAATTAAGAATTAGGTAAAATTTTAAAAACAGGATATAGATGTGTATAAATAAAAAATAGATTGACAAATGTTTTAATTGAGCTTGCTATGTTTAGAAACTTACTAGTTTAACTATGTTATATCAAATGTTAATGGGAAATAGAGAAGGAATTTTTGACAATGTAACCTGAGACATGTACTAAAAATGCTGTTACTGAACTATTAATTACCTGGTCACCATGTTGCTTTATAAATATGTGGATGTTAAATTGGAAAACTAATAAAATTTGTTATATAAAAAAAGATGACATCTTTTATAGTTCCCTTTCAGGAGGATGCCATAGATGGCTAACATGAATAGTCAATGATAGTCCAGGGATTCCATGGATTAATAGAATTTTTGAATCTACTTCCAGTTCTTTGTCCAGTCAAGGAAGACCACATCCCTAACAGATAACCATTCAGTCGTTCTTTCAATGTAACTACTCTTAGTCATTCTGTTCCGTTGTTGAACAAATCTTATCCTTAAATTTGATTCCTTGTAATTAAGTTCACTGTTTATTATCCTGTATTCTGGAATGACAGCAAACGTCTATCCTGCTTTTTACATGATAACCTTTCAGATACTTGAAGAAAGCTATGACTTCACAATCTTATCTTTTTCAAGCTAAAATTACACTATTTATGTTATCCTAGGTATTGATTTCTGGTCTACTTCCCAGCCTTTATGCTAAGTGAGAAGCTCCAAAACATTGCAAACTCCCCCCCCCCCCTCAAATAGATTTTTTAGTCAAATCATTGTTCCCTATTTTCATTCAGGTAGAGAATTGTGCTAGAAGAGTAACATGAAAGCAACTTTACTATACTATTAAGAAACCCGGGAGACAGATGAGGGAGATAGTCTTATTCAACTTATGGGCATAATTTATGCCCCATAATTAATACATGATTTTAGATATTATAAAAATAACAGTGTTTCAGATTGTCAGTAATTCTTACTAGCCTCTTTTATCGACCATCTGAAAACCTGGGTTAGAGCTCTGATTTGGATCTCCAGCCTGAAATTTATTTCTAGCTAGCTGTCTGTAGGGTTGTTAATGTAAGGCTTTCAGCTCCATTTTGCTCAAGTGCATTACTGCAGATTATATGTTACTATAAAAGGCAATATGCATTTTTCTTCAGAGACCACAGTGAGTTTTTATGACTATTATAAAGAACAAGCAAAAAGAAATGTTATTAGTAAGCTGAGCTGGTTCCAATGTATATTGGAAAGGGATTAATTAGAGAATATTATATTCAACTCGGAAGTTTTTTAAAATTACTGTAAATTCTCAAGAACATATGCCAGGTAAAATTAATTCCTGTTGATACTCTCTTTTAATGAGGCATGGCTTTGGTTTTGTATAATTATTAAATAACAAACAATAGTTATAATGTTTAAGTGTGTTGTAATTTAGAAAAAATAAGATACAAAAATCATTCAGTAATTGTCTGAAGCTTTAATTCATTCTCAATGTGCATAATGTGGCAGTGACTATAATAGGATTAGGATTTATTGATTTGCCTTGAATACACAATGACCACTATTTTAGTTTCCTAAATGTTTGACAAAAATAAATTATCCATTAACCTACTGCTGTTTATTATTAAATCTTTGGGAGGGTCATTAGTATGCATTCATACTAAATAATAGGTAATTATTTGTGTATTTTGCTACTATTCAAATAAAGTCCTGTGCTTGTGTCCGTTTATTTATTTAGACAATTTATATAACCAACCATCTTACCAAAGAGACTCTAGGTGGCATACAGAGAAATAAAACCCTCAAAACAATTACACAATTTATAAAAATAGATGTATAGAAAAAGAGTAATATACCATATTCCCAGGGTCAAAAGTTATTCCACTTTGAGCCATAACAGTAATTAAATCAATTAACTAAGGGGGCCCACTTAACTTCCCAGCCTAATGCTTGTAGAAACAAAAGTCTAACAGGGCTGGCCCCATGAGTATCTCAAGGGAGATGCTATTCCACAGGTAGGTGCAGTAATAGAGCAAACATAACCCACAGGAAGACACTGCATAATAGACAGAATGTGAAGCATGCGAATTCTGCTGGTTTTGGTGAGGGAGTAGAAAGCAATAGAGACCATGATCCTGCAAATAACCTGCCCCTGTGCTTCATAACTGGCACCTTGAATTACATCTGGAAACCCAACAGGAGCCAGGGCAGCTCATGCAGCTAGAAAACCCAAAACAATTTACCTTGCTGCATTTAAAATCAGATTCTCAATATTCTTCAAGGACAGCCACATATGGAGCCCATTATAATAATCCAACTAGGAAATTATTAAGGCATGAGTTTTCTGGAATAGAGCCTGATCCAGAAACAGGCATTACTGGAGCACTAGATGAAATTGTGCAAATTTCCCAACCACAGCTGCCACCTGTTTTTCAATCAAAAGTCACAACTCCAGGAGGTCCCCAAACTGTACATCAACTCTGAGACAATGCCACTATATTCAGTAATAAAGATGGAGTTGAAGTCTGTTCTTTCTCATTGTGGTCTCTGCAACTTCCAACACTGGTAAAAATCCTTGAAGGCATCAGACATCTCCATGGAATCCTATAGCTGAAGTCCAACTTTGAGCAACTTTACTCAATATATGTCTATAATAATCCTTCTCAGTAGACCTGAAACATTTCTCCTGGGCTCCCCTTACCCTTAAAAAAAGCTACTGATTCACTCTCTGCAATTGGGGCAGAAAAATAACTGTGCCATGCTTCCCTTATCACTACACGATAATGGTTAGGGAAGGCCAATCTGATTAACTTTTGTGTTTCTCCAGCAATGTTCTGATGTAGGGGTCCCAAACCCATAGACTGGTACCGGGCCATGGCATGCCAGCAACTGGTCCACACAAACAAGCAAAGCCCCATCCACGGGAGGCAGGCAGCACACAAAACCATGCACCCTCCATCTGCAGAAAAACCCTTCTCCACAGAACCTAGTCCCTTGTGCTATGCTATCTCCTAGAGTTCCTCTAAAATCTGGAAAATCACCATACATGGACAGCCCACATAGGCCATTGTGGCCACAGACCATTGTTATCTTTTTATACCTAGTGGCACATAATATAATCAAACTATATAGCAGAACTGATCCAAGGAACTTACAATAAGTGATAGGACATTTCTTTCAGTTCTCCACTAAATATTTCTCTTTCATCGGACCAAATAACTCTACATATGTATTTGTTCTTTTTAATTAATATGAAAAGTGCATCATGTAATTAGGAATTTTGTGGGAATTACTTACTGATTCGTATGTATAATATTCAAAGATGGATGAAAAATATACATAGATTGCAGAAACAATAAATTAAGGAGACAAGGTGCAACAGAACAAATATTCAACACTCTGATACTTAAAATTTAATAAATTAAATTTCAATTATTTCCAGTATGTTTTATTCATAGCATGGACATGCTATAAAATGTTACAAATTATGGTATGGATTGAATTATAACCCAGCAATAGGCAGAGATAATTAACAAATGAAATTCTAAAGAAAAAAAATAATAAAGGGCAAGAAGAGATAACCATTCCATTATAAAATTACCAAAGTCTTATTGAATACAGTTAAATTAATAAATGTATGCTAAATGTCTTATGTAAGATTAAGCGACAATGTCTTTTGGGGAGCAGGAATAGCTATTTTTAGGTATTTCTGATGATTCCATGTTTTAAGCAATTGTTTTATGTTTAGAAATCAATATTATAAGGATTATCATATTTTGGGACCAATACACATATTGGGAATTTTTAATGCATGCTATGGGGACTTCATAAAATGGCTGCCGTGATGGCGGCCAAGTGAACACATGTGCATATTCAAAGAGAGAGTAATATAGGCAAAGTTATGGTGTGCCACTGTTCACATTGTTATTTTCTAAGAAAATGCTAGGATCAGAGGCAAGGTCAAACCAGAAGAAGGAGCAACTGGTTGACTGTGGCTAAGTCCAGACGCTAAGAATGAGAAGGACTGGTTAGGACATGGATGGGGAACCAAGAGCCCTGGGAAGTCCAAAAAGGAATTCCAGATAAATAGCCTATGCTGTATAACTATCCTCAGTGAAAGAGATATAAAAAACAAAAAAAGGTATATTTGAGGCTGGTTGCTTTAGAATAGCAGCTTCAGATTTTTTAATTAAAATACATTCAAAAAATAAACAAAATAAGGTAGAAGAGGGATTTTGTTGATACCAAGGAAATGTATTGGCAGGTTCACTTTAGCACTTTTGCTTTGTACTGGGATCTCTGACTACTGGAATGGTCTAACCGGCACTGTCATCATGATCCCATTTTAACTCTCAAAAATTAAAACACACTGCAAAATGCAGCAGCTGAATAATGAAAGCTTTTAAAGAAGTCTATCAGCTGCCTCAAAATAGTATATTTGTCATTTTCATGGTCAAAAATGAAGTTAACATAAAAAATATTTATTAGCATCATAACTAATTAATTTTCTGATTAATACCCAGCTTCACACTCCTTATAGCAATTGAGTCTGTCAACTTGGGATTTATCTTTTTAAAAATTTAATTAAAATTTTTAATTAAATTTATTCTCTATTTGCTTAGGAATGTCTAAAAGTTTAATCATATCCATTCTATTTACATTAATTTGTTACAAATTTGGGGAAAGCCACAAATAAATGAAAGCTAAGAATCTTTGATATCCATAAGAAGCTTTAAGCATTTTCCAAAGATTGATCAGATTCACATTTTTGCTTGTGATTAATTAAATAAAATACAGTGAATGGTTTCACACAACTTACTAAGTCAAAGTCAAACCTATCACCAAATGGCTTAGCTTGATGAATGAACTCTATTGCTATCTCTTCTCAGTTCTGTTGCTAGTCAGAGCAAGCAATGTTTTCTCTTCCAGTTCTAATCTGACACGAAACAGGGGTAGGGCTATCTATAATGGCTATACTGATAGTAACTATGACATTCTAGGCAGAATAGTTTCTTCTTACTCATGCCTATCTGAACTTAGGGAAGAACCAGAACTGTAACCCTAAAGGCCTTGTGGAATTCACCGGAAACTAAAAGTACACAAGGCAAATTAGAAATAGATATGGTTGGTTGTTGCTAGAGCAAAAAAAAAAAAAAAAAAGTGTTATTTTTATTTTTTTACTTTATAATCTTCCCTTTGTTCTCAGAGGCTCAAAACACAGATGCTTTATCTTTCTTCATTTTAACTTCATAATGAGCCTACATGTCAGCCACTCAAGGTAAGCCAGAAAAGAAGCACACACTATGAGTAACTATATTACTTTTATTATAAGTTGATATGAACAAGATCTTGTATTTGAAATAATTTCTCCCCTCCTTTACTTATACTTTCAGAGAACTAGGAAGAACTATTCCTTCTGGGATGCTTCCCACATCTCATTGGCTTCTGTGGATTGAAATATATTTTGCATGGTGGTTGTAGTCTATGGTTCTTCGCTGTGCTTTTTTTCTTAAAAAAAAAAAAGGTGCCAGAACTCACACACGTCATACAACCTGCGTTGCCTACCCTACAAGGTTCCATCCAAAAAAGGTGCCGGAACTCCGTTCTGGGTGTTCTATGAGAAAAAAAAGCCCTGTTTCTTCGTCCAGTGACCCAATTTACTTATTGGGACCTATGATTGGATGAGTTAAACTTGGGTCTCCCAGAGTTTTCCAACACCGGAATGATTATACCTCACTGGCTTTCTTAAAACACACTAAATGCTTCCCTCCTCAGCTTTAACCCCTCTCTTTTATCTTTACCTAGTTTAAATGCTATTTAATTTTAAAAAATGTTTTATATGTTCAATTTATGAGCCACTTTAGTTGCTTAGACTAGAGGTTGTACAACATAGTAAAAAATAAACAAATATAAAAATAATTAACAAGAAAAAATACTATTAATTACTGTTGTTGTAGAAGAAACCCCAAGAACGATTAGATTATCAAATTCAGGTATCAGCACAATCATAAATCATTCTGTTCTAGGACTTGCTAAATAATCCACTCTTTCCTAAATGACAACAGGGTTTAGGCCATGTGGGTTCGGAATCATTCTATCTGTAGGTCATAGTCGGCCACATAAAAAACTTGCCTGCAAGGTCCAACTAGGCACCATGATCTGAACAATGGGAATCTGGTTGCATACTACTCTACAAGATATGTTCTACCAATTCTACCAGTTCCAACCTTGAAGAAAGGACAGTCATTGCCACACTGTGGTGAGGTTGTTCTTTGAATTGGAGATGTATTGTTTTGCAGGGGTGGCAATTAATACAAAGAAACAAAACAGTGGAGCCATTTTTTTTTTACCATATACAATGAATTTATTCACAGCAGGTATTTATAACAACGGAATATACAACAGTCCCAAGAAAATTCCATACCTGTTTGCACTCTCATTCTGGTGACTCAGACGATACAGATAAACTCCCAAGTGGCCTAATGATTCCCAGAAAGCTAAATGATCAACCCTCAGAGTGCTAACAAACAGATGACTGCAAAGAATGTAAGTCCCTCCATTCCCTACCGTTCAGTCAGAACTGAAGAAGCTTCTTGGATGAGAAGCAAAACATTTTCAAAGAAAAAAACAAGAAAGTCCAGATACCTTCTGGAAAAGTAACTTTGGAACAACCATGATCTGGGAGATTAAGACTCTCCATAACAGAATATACAACATAGTACTGGTATTCACCCAGTGCCATTTTCCTCTTAGGTCTCCTTCCCAGAGACTAGCCCTTTCTAGCTCTCCTTCACCTTTCTTTCAGTCTTCTTCCCTCATTTCTGGATTTGGCAAAAGAAAGAGTAAGAGAAATGAATTAACTGGAATTTACTGTAGTGTGTTCAGTGTGGCTTGACTTTCTGCTGGAACTGCTCACCTGAACACCCATGCTTTTCTGTTGGGAGATGAACCAAGGCTTTGCCACCAACAGCTGAGGCCTTCCTTCCCATCTGAGCTCTTGGGGGAAGCTCTCATCCCTTTGGGCCTTCACTTCTTTTTTTCCAGAGAAGCCACCCATGGACTTTTCTTCTTCCTTTTTCGATTAGGAACCAACAACTGCTCTGCACACTACATCTCTTTACAATCTTTCACTTCAGCCACTCCGTTCACTCCATGAACAGACTTCCCCCCTTTCTTTCTCCCCTTTTCCTTCTCTCCAGTATTTATGTTTGACTGCTAGCATGTTGCCAAACATCTGAGGTGATGGATGTCATTCCAGGCCTCTAGTGCCCAACACCTTTATATCAGACTGGACAAGTTGGACCACTGTCTTGACATCTTGACATCTCACCACACCAGACCTGATCAGCGGTTAGGTCAGCTCCTCAGGCCTCATGATAGCACAGCTGCCTTCAAGACTGAGAAATGAGATGTGTTTTCCCCCCAGTTTTACTCACTCCATCAGAACAGCAATTATTTGAGGCTATTAGAGCCCAGATATTTAGTCAACAACAACTGAGGAAGGATTACAAAAAAGGGAAGAAGAGGCTATAATTATATACTGTGCCTTCAGAGGTATTATAATGAATTACACAATAGTAATTTCCTATATTTGAGAAATGATCATAATATTTTCTGTAGATAATAAGGTAATAAATTATAGCTTCCAGTAAATTCAAATAGTCCAAATTTTCAGATTTAGGAAACTGTGCAGCATTCATTTTTCTGGAGAGATTTTTGTATTCATCCATTTCTTTGGTCTCACAAAATTTGCTTCCTTGTTCCTATTAAGAATAAAATACAGACTAAGTCATTTTCAGAGATAATTTGATAATAATTTAGATAATACAGTATATTAATTTAGATAATAAAATGTTGGGCACAACTTTTCTGCGGATCATAATCAATTTGGGATGACTTACCAATCTGGGGGATGTTACCAGTATAAAAGAAAGATCACTATTAAAACTTACTCCTATTCTGCCTGGCAAGCCAAGAGCTGGCTTAGACAAGCAAAATCCAGAACAAACAAGGATCATAGGATTCCCAGTTTGCACACTCGCCATTCACTACAAGCATCAGTGTTTAAAAGCATTTAGATCACATCTTTCTTCCTCCTCAAAATTATTTCAACTCTTATACCATCAAAATAATCTTGTAATATTAGTGAAGTTTAGTAGAAATTCTATTTTGACATCCTCCCATTTAAGCTACCCTATTAGTTTCTTGGTAGTCCTTTATAACATCACAGATATTTCAACTGCCCTATAATTCTTTACACTTTACTCCTGGCTGGCTGTGCTTTCCTTTAATACCCCTCAATTTTCTTAACAGTCCCAACATTCTATATGGGGAGAAGTAAGATACTAGTGAATCAGATTCATCTTGCCTGCCTGTAGGCAAGGCATATTCATTACTTGTGTTATAATTGAATCATTTCCAGTGTAGGAATAATAGAATAATAAATGGCTATGTGTGATTTAAGATACCAAGAATTATCCAGGTTTACTAATAGGGAGCAAAATCATGAATATTCACAGAAAAGCTAACAGTTCTGCTTTCTAACACTCCCCTGTGAGGGTCATACAGCATGGACTTTATAATACTGGATATTATTATTATTATTATTATTATTATTATTATTATTATTATTATTATTATTATTATTACTGTAGTATTGTTGCACTGGGTAGCTAACATGCACTGGGTTTTCTTGTATTTTAAATTTGCTTTTCCAAATGTACTGCTAATAATTTGCCATAAGCCTTAACTTTCAAGAAAAGCCTCACTTTTAGAAACCAGATATGGCAGAAAAGCATTTAATAGCTTGCAGATAAAAGTTTTGTTTGCAGCTGTTCTTATGCCTCCATGTATAAAACAAATATTTCAGGCCTAGGATTGGAAAGCGCTGACATTTTTCTCTTACAAATATTTCTTTTACTTTTATTCCGAATACAATGTTTTTTTTCTACAATTATGCTCACATATTATTGGGTGGTTTAATTCCTATGATATAAATAGACAGATTATTATTTCTAAATCAATCAACTCTTACTCTGAAGTTCTCTGTTGTGCTAATTATAAAAATGAATATAGGCTATTTTTTTCCAGATTTGTCGCCCCCTACCCCCATCATTGGGAAATTCCACTTTATTAAAATATTGTGATAAGTTGTTTTTAAATGATCTTCCAATTTGGTTGCTGCCCAGGGCCAGATTTGGCCATCACCTGGCCCTCCCCGCAAAGCAAAAGGAAAGGAGCCTACTTCTCCTGCAGATCTTGAGACAGGATCTTTCTGTGGTAAAGTTGTTGTTGTTCCCACCACAGCCAGTGTAGGTGAACCTCTCACATGTTTTTGTCCTAGTATTGTAATAAAAACGAGCTACTGAAGCTGAACATGATCCTTCTTCTTTTGGACTGTAACAAAATGAAGGAGCAGCTTTAAAAGAAAAAAGAAAAAAAATCATTAGTCTATGACATGCTTTAGACAGAGCAGAATACCAGATTACAGCAACAAAACCCATTTGGGAAATGGGCTTTTTAAAAATAATAGCAGTCTATTTTTTAATTAACTAATCATAAACATCAATGGGATAAATTTGTCTAAATCTGCAGTTGAAGTCTGGCATCCTGGGCCATTTTTGTATTCAGATGTGACACTCCTGCTACAGAAAGAGAGGAATTTCAGTTGGAACTTTGCAACTGCTAAAAGGTAGGTACATGATGTAAAGCAAAATAGGCAGTTCCAGTCATCCTCCCTTATTATGTCATTCAAGAAACTCCACATATATACATCTTCCTGAACCTGAGCAGGTTGGACTAGAACAATGGTGGCGAACCTTTTAGAGACCGAGTGCCCAAACTGCAACCCAAAACCCACTTATGCATCATCGAGTGCTGAGTGGATTGGGTAGGCATGGCCCATTGGGTGGGCGTGGCCCATTGGGTGGGCATGGCTGCGGTGGTAACGGCAGACTGGGTGGAACTAAAAAGTTCAATCAATCAATTCCAACTTTGCAAGATCTTTTTTTCCCCGCAAGAAGTTGAAATTGATTGATTGATTCTTTTTTTTTTTTGCACACGGTGGTGGAGGCCTAAAGCGAAAAGGTTTTATAAAACCCAGCTGAAGGCCTAGGACTGGGGTGACGGCGTGCGTGCCCACAGAGAGGGCTCTGAGTGCCGCCTCTGGCACCCGTGCCATAGGTTCGCCATCACTGGACCAGAAGATCTCCAAGGTTCCTTCCAACTTTGTTGTTCTGTTCTGTTCTGTTCTGTCCTATGCTACGCTATTCTATGCTATTCTATACATTTTACTCTATTCTACTCTATTCTGTTCTGTTCTATTCTTTCACCTTCATTCTGAAAAAAAAAAAAAGAAGCTAGTTAGGAAACTTTTTCCAACAACAGAATTCCATGATCTTTCTTGGAAGGAAGAAATAGCTGAAATTCCTATTCTTTCCAGATGGTTTATATGGAAAGACATTTCAAATTATCTCCAAATAATAAAAAGTAAATTTAATATAGTTCATTTGCTGGAAATATTTGAAAATGTGAGGGAGAAACATACTTCTAGTGGTAAAAATTTAGCTGTGCAAGCATTCCAAAGAGATGATTTATAAAGTACATTAGTGGAACTAAAACATGCCTCACGGAATTGTTAAAGAAGTCATCATCTTTGCTAGATATTTTAAAACTTGTATTTATTTGGATGCACATGTACACAAATACACTTCTTTTGGTACTGCTAGGAAACCAAACTGAATACAAGTCTGAATATCTATGCACACACTCATAAAGGTAATTCAAATTCATACTCAGAAACTTTTGAAGCAGCCATTAGCCCTACAAAGAATATGGCTGCTTAAAGAATAACAGAGTTGAAAGGGACCTTGGAAGTCTTCTAGCCAGAAGCAGAAGATCCTTGAGATAAATGGTTGTCCAATTTCTTCTTAAAACCTCCCATTTTGGAACACCCTCAACTTCTGGAGGCAAGTCATTCCAGTGATTAATTGTTCCTTAATATTCTGAAAACATGCTTTTTTTGCCTTCATACATTTATGAAACACTTTTTGCCTATTCTTTCCTTAACTTTTGTGAAAAACAGTAAGTTTATCTTATAAACCAGTATTTCAGACATAACTTTTTTTAAAAAAACTATTACATCTGGATTTGAGGGAACAGCTAAAATGATAGGCTAAATTGACCTCTCAGAACCTAAGTTTCCAGTTCATTTAGTACTTATAATATGTGTCAAAACCAACTCAGGATAAGACTAGAAGCAGGTAGAAATTGATTAAATTCTTAGAGATAGAAATCATCAAAAGCCTTTAACTTCAAGAAAATAGATTATTGCTTCAAAATTTCTGGAGGCAAAAATAAAGCACAATGTTTTCAAAAACCAATGGATGAATGGGACAGACTTGTTTACAAGTCTTGATAATAGGTGACTTTGACAGCAATAGCTGATATATAGCGGAAGCAGGGATGGAAACATTCCTTCCCTCTTAATGAAAGCCATTTCTATTAGTGGATAACTAATGTTTCAGATCTTCCCCATCCAAACTTTGTAAGTGTTGGGTTAAAACATAATTAAGGCATCTCTAACTCTAGTTGAAGAAGAAATAATTTTGCTTATCTCATTCTCAAAAGATACAAAACAGGATTTATTTGAGGTAAGAAGAAAGGGCTAAATTTAGAAAAAAGGCTTTTAGAGATACATTACATTATCATTCAAAATGTTAACAGAGATGAAGGAAACAATATACCTTTATTATCTTATTTACTATAGAAACCTTTAGAATGGTCAGAGCAAGCCAGTTCTGGTGTGACCACACACAAAGGTAAAGTTAGGGGAAGAAATTCAGCTTTCTGGCTCTCCTTACACTTCCTAGAGTGTTGTCTGCTTAGTAATAAAATGTTAATTACTTCTTCTTGGCAAACAGAAGTCCATGCAGGTGTCTGGGCTGTCAAATCTGTTTTCGTTTCCAAAACAACCTCCATAATAAAACTTTTCACATTTCATTGTTCTGAGGTTGAAGAAATATCTTGCAATGTAACCTCGGCATATTCCTGGGTCAGCTTCGAGCCTGCATATTTTTGGCACTTCTAAAATAAAAACAAACCCAAGGCAGACTTTGAACATTAAACCATTGTTGTGAGCTTTCATATCCGTTATAGAACTTACAGTAACTAGTAATCTAGGAATGTGTGCAATTAGTCACTAGTCAACTTGTCACTTCCTCAATCCTTCCTTCCTATCAATTGGAACAATTTCAGCATTTTTGTTTTAGAAATAAAATAACATGCTGGATGTCCATGTTCATCCCCAACAGATAGTTGTCCAGATCTCCACTGAAGAACAATCCACTCAGTTTTCTAAATAACTGACTTGATTACTGAACACTCTATCAGTAAGTTGCTCCTAACTGTATCATTTAATTCTGACCTGCTCAGTTGGCATTGGGGAGGTTTATATCTTTTCTCAGGTGCCAATCTCAGATACTTAAGAAATATGCTCACATCTCCATTTTACTCCTCTTCTCTAAGCTATACATGTTTCTTCAGTCTTTCTTCAAAAGGTCTGTGATTCATACCATTGACCATCATTGTTTTCTCTTCTCACAGTTTACACTAGAACAGAAGCACACATGGCAGTGATGGTACAAGAGGAAGGTAAACAATATCTTCAGCTTTGGGGCAAGTTTATTCCAGTGCATAATATGCATGCTTATTAAGGCTGAATGAAAAGGTTGGGCCCTGCCATCGAACATAAATCCAGAATAGATATATATTTCTTTTTTCTTATTGGCTGACTCAGGAGCCTTTGATTCTGTTGGACTCATCTGTTGGACTCATCAACCATAGACAATAGATACTGCAGTCTATGAAAACTGAAGGGAAGTAGGGAAAACTGGATCAATGCATATGGCAGACTAGCCTAGATCATATAATTAATAGAGATTTTAGGAAATCATACAATGGCTTGAATAATAAATTATATAGCAAAAGAGAAACTAAACAACTCAATAAGTTTGAATAAAGTATTCAATATATATACTGAATATCTTAAGTATCTTAAGATGTGCATGTAAGCTTTACAAAACACATTTAACTGTTAATTACTAACCATGTCTTCCTCAAGGAAATCTGCTGCATTTCAAAGTAACTTAATTCTAGGATTATGCATATAAGGTTTCAGACTTGGACTTATTTTTTATTAATCAAATTAATAAATTAATTACAAAAGTAAGCAAAATAAACTTGTCAATAATAGTAATTTATCTAATTAAATCCACACTTGCTTTGCAAACTGAAATTTTTAACAATAACATACTTTTGATTCGCTTGCATGTTTCTGAACACTCTGTAAAATCTAAGAAATTGTTGTCATTCCCTTCGCAGCCCCCATATGTAAACTGCTGGCAGGTTTGCGAATATCTATTGTAGTGCCACCTGTAATGTATGGCCCGACAAGGTCCTTTAAGTGGCGGCTGCAAACAGATACTTGTAGTCCCTGCCAGAAAGAGAGAGAAATAAATGAGACACGCAACTGTGGTACAAATCTTAAGTATAGGGAAAAAAACATTATTAGGAATTTTTTAAAAAGTGTTTTAAAATCCAGATGTTACAAACACTTCATTAGCAGCATAATAACTAGGTTTCAAATAATTTTTTTTTAAAAAAATCTCATTCTCAATCATAAAAAAAGAAGACATGTCATCTAGACTTTTCTATTCAGCCTTTGCACCTGATTTCAATCATTTCTGGAAGAAAATATGTCCTGTTCATTCATTCACCAAATATTTAATTTCAGTCTATTCATCTGAACATGGACCTTTAGTGAACTGAATCAGATGAATTATCATTCCTTCTCTGGGAATTTGATATTTTACTACTCTTTCTATATGTGATGCACCAGGATATACTAATCCTTATGTATATACATAGAGTCTTGCCACCAACAATCAAGAAATAATTAATTAATAGTTCAGAAGAACACCGATTCAATGAAGAGAGAACAAAATAGAGGAAAGACTGAGGAATAGCCTGGATAGTCTGACTATCTGAATGAAGTATCCTAAAACAGGAATACCATGATCCGACAGGTCCGCCCATTTTTAACCACCTTTAGCCTATTAGGGCCACGCCGGTTCCATCTTGAAGCCTAATTTTAGGGAAATTCATTGGAGCGGGGGTATTCGACCAGGGGAAACCTCAGTCCGCAACCAGCATCCCCACAAACTAAGAGCCACCGTGGACAGCCACTTGCAGCGGCTTGGCGAAGGGACACTTATCTAGCGATAAGCCAGTTCAGATTCCCGGGAAAGAGTGAAACCCAGCTTGAGCGCAGCGACCCCTTTTCCACCTCCTTTCAAGAGAGCGAAGGCGGCTCCCCGCACCGATTACCTGACAGGGGGGACTCCTGGGCACACGCCCTCTCTAGGAATAGCAGCAGCGAGCACACGAAGAAGTCGTAAAAGGTAGTCATGACTTGGAGCCGAAAGCAACCTGCGAGAGAGCCCCAAACAACACTGGTTCTCTTCAGAACTCTCGCGCGCCTTTTTATTGATTCCGAACCCTTTTTCTCCTCCGCCTCCTCCTGCTGGGCGACTTTCCAAGGCCGGATGATTCATGCTGTGATCTGAGAGCGAGGCAAATCTCTTTCGGGGTGGTGGTGGTGGAAACGGGAATGGAGAGGATAACCCGCCAGTAATCGCCTTCTTGACGTTCCCGAAGTAGTTCCCTTCCTCAGAGGAGTAATGTTTGGAAAGAGAAGTGTTATGTCCCGAGCCTTGCAAACGGCTCGGGCGTTTGCAGGCAGTCCCGGGCAGGTGCAAAGCTGCCCGGGACCAGACAGGCTGTCGCCAGCGCCGTGCGCATGCGCGGGTGCTGGCGCGGGAAAAGTAACCCATTTACCCGGGAGTTGCCTATATAAGAGGCTGTGAGGCGTTTGGGCTGAGCTGAAGCCATCTTCCTGTAAGCTGAACGCTGAATAAAAGAACCTGAGAACTCCAGCTGCTTCTCGTGTCTGTTTTCCCGCCAAGGACGCAACACTGGCGACGAAGGTGGGATGCCTTGCACTACCTGGAAAGGAAAAAGTGTAAGCTTACCCAAGGAGTCCTGAGCGGCGGAAGAGGAACGGTGTTGACTCAGCAGCTGCCCGCCAATCCAGTGCGCATTCGGGGGTAGGCTGGCTGATAGACCCGTCTCCTGAAGATCCGAAGATGGCGAAAATCGGAAGGCTTGCGGAATTCGACGTCTCACATCCAGAGCGGTGGGAGTCCTACGTATCCAGAATGGAGAACTACTTCAAGGCAAACCAAGTGAGGGAAGATAGCTTGAAGGCTGCCACCCTGCTTTGCGCTTGCGGCCAAGACGCCTTCGAAATCGCAGAAAACCTTGCAGCACCTGTTCCAGTAGAGTCTGTAAGCTACGCAGACCTGAAGAAGCTGCTGAAGGACCACTTCCACCCCAAGGTGTCCGTTATCTCATGGCGCCACACCTTCGAGCAGAGGGATCAACGGTCCGGGGAGTCAGCCAAGGAGTACATCGCCGCGTTACGGAAGGCCGCCAAGCCCTGCGAGTTCAAGGACCTCGAGGAACGACTGAGGGACCGATTCGTGTGCGGGTTGAGGCATCGAGAGCTACAACAGAGACTTTTCGCTAAGGAAGAATTATCCTTCCAAGACGCTTTAAGGGAAGCCACCGCGGAAGAAGCAGCAGGCGGCGCCGTCAAGAACATGCGGCCGATCAGAAGCAGTGCAGAGGGTGCGTCCGTGCACCAAGAAGACGTCCGACGAAACTCCGAGGAGGATCCGGACGAAGAAGTCGACCGTCTACACCCCGCGAAGGGAGAAAATCAGAAGGAAAGCTCTTCAGCTCCGCTCAAGTGCATCGGCTGTGGAGGTCGCCACAGGAGAACCGACTGCAAGTTCCGCTCCGCTACCTGCCGGGCATGCGGCAAACAAGGGCACATTGCAGCTGTGTGTCTGGGCCGACGAAAGGCACAACCTCAAGAAGAACGCCTGAAGGGTACCAGAGTCCCCAGCCAGAATAGGGTAGGTTTTTGCGCTTCGCGTAGAAACATTTGTAGGACAGGCACACACAAGCCCATGAAGAAAAAGCTGTCACTCAACGTGAAGCTACAAGGGGTTCCATTATCTATGGAACTAGACACAGGGTCTGCCCTTTCCATCATTTCATTGCATACATTTAGGAAGATTTGTTCCAGTAGTGGGACTAAGGCCAAGTTAAGGCCTTCTGATATTGTATTAACTGATTTTCAGAACTCAAGAGTGTGTGTTAAGGGGGAGGCCACCCTTAACGTGCAATACAAGAGTTTTGAAGGTCCACTAGACTTGTTAGTAGTAGGGGGTGAAAGAACGAGTCTCATAGGACTCGATTGGTTTGAGGCCCTGGGGATACACGTCACAGGACTCAACAGCTTACAAACACTCGACCTACAGGAAGTCTGCAAGGAATTTGCAGATGTTTTCAGCCCCCAGCTGGGCACATTCAAAGGACCACCTGTGTCCTTAAAGCTAGACCCCACTGTCACTCCCATTAGGATTAAAGCAAGAAGGGTCCCTTTTGCTTTAAAAAGTAAGATTGACACTGAATTAGACAAACTAATCCAACAAGGAATCCTAGAACCTGTTGATTCCAGCCCATGGGAGACCCCCATTGTCACGCCTCTAAAGGCAAATGGGGACATTCGCATTTGTGCTGATTACAAATGCACACTCAATAAGGCATTGCAGCAACATGCCTATCCTGTTCCTGTGGTCAGTCACATCCTGGCCTCTCTCAAGGGGGGGCGTGTTTTTGCAAAGCTTGACCTAGCTCAAGCATATCAACAGCTGCCTGTTGATAATGATGCTGCCATAGCTCAGACTATTGTGACCCACAGGGGAGCCTTTAAGGTAAAAAGGCTGCAGTTTGGAGTGAATGTCGCTCCTGGGATTTTCCAAAGCGTAATGGAAAACACACTACGAGGTATACCAGGGGTCTGCCCCTACTTTGACGATGTCTTGATTGCAGGAGACTCCACACACATTCTAGCTGAAAGGCTTAGGGCTGTCCTGTTAAGATTCAGGAAATCAGGCCTTAAGCTCAGAAAAGACAAATGCAAGATTGGGGTGCCTTCTACTGAATTTCTGGGATTCAAAATTGATGCTGCTGGGATTCATCCTGCTGAATCCAAACTAACTGCTATTTTAGAAGCACCCAGGCCAAAGTCTAAGGCCGAACTTCAGGCCTTCTTAGGCCTCCTGAATTTCTACAATTCTTTTCTTCCACATAAAGCTAGTGTAGCTGAGCCTCTTCACAGGCTACTAGACAAACAAGCTGTGTGGCTGTGGTCACAAGCACATGAGGCTTGCTTTAAAGAAGTCAAGGCCTTGCTCACTTCTAACAGTGTTCTTGCACATTTCAACGAGTCTCTCCCTGTGTGCATCGCTTGTGATGCATCCCCCTACGGGGTTGGAGCTGTCCTGAGTCACCTCAGGTCTGATGGAACTCAGGTTCCTATTGCATACTACTCCAGAACATTGTCTTCTGCCGAGCGCAACTACGCTCAGATAGACAGGGAGGCTCTGGCTGTTGTTGCTGGAATTAAAAAATTCCACGATTTTCTATATGGCAGGCATTTCACGGTCTTCACTGACCATAAGCCTCTGCTGGGACTGTTTACCACACGTAAGCAGACTCCCCACATCATTTCCCCTAGAATGCTTAGGTGGTCTATTTTTTGTCTGCATATGATTTTTCATTACTCCACAAGCCTGGGAAAGAAATGGGCCATGCTGATGGCCTCAGTAGGTTGCCTCTGCCAGTAGTAGAAGCTGACCCCGCGCCAGCTGTCAACATTCTATCAATCCAAGCCTTGCCCGAGCTTCCTCTTAGTGCCAGGGATGTTACCGCTGAAACAGGTACAGATCACACACTTTCACGTGTCCGCTCCTGGGTCCTGTCCGGGTGGCCTGAGCACTGCCCTAGTCCTGAGTTTCAGAGTTTCTGGTCCAAAAGGAACGAATTGTCCCTTTCTCAGGGTTGTTTGCTTTGGGGAAACAGAGTTGTCATTCCCACCTCAATGAGGACTAGGGTCTTAGAATCCCTCCACGAGGGTCATCCTGGCATTGTTCGTATGAAGGCTCTTGCACGCAGCCACTTGTGGTGGCCTGCTTTAGATAAAGATATTGAGGCTAAGGTACACGCATGCCACATGTGCCAACGATCTCGCCCAGAGATGCCCCAAGCTCCTGTGCATAAATGGGAGGAAACACAGTCCCCATGGTCTAGGGTGCACATTGACTACGCTGGGCCCTTTCAGGGCCAGTTCTTCTTGGTCCTTGTTGACAGCCATTCAAAATGGCTTGAGGTTGTGCCTGTCTCGTCCACCACCACTGCAAAGACTATTCAGGTACTGAGGGGGATTTTTGCTGCACACGGGCTGCCAGATGTCATTGTGTCTGACAACGGCCCTCAATTCACCTCCTCCGAATTCCAAGCTTTCTTACAGGCAAACCTGATTCGTCATGCCACATCTGCGCCTTTTCACCCATCCACCAACGGTATGGCTGAACGCATGGTGCGCATCGCAAAGGACGCCTTGAAGAGACTCACCTACGGGGACTGGCATCACAGGTTGGCTGACTTTCTCCTTTCTTATCGCACCACACCGTCCACTTCTACAGGGAGAAGTCCAGCTGAACTTCGTTGGGGGCGCCAACTTACTACGAGACTTGACCGGTTGCATCCGGACAGACTGCCTTCATCTACCTCACATCCTAGGGCACCTAGACAACTACTTGTGGGTGCCCCGGTTTGGGCTCGCAATTACGGGCCTGGTCATACATGGGTCCCCGCTTCTGTGTCCAGGATCACAGGTCCTCTCTCCTACGAGGTTGCCCTGGACAACGGTCGTGTCCTGCGTCGGCACATCGACCAACTCCGCTCTAGGCGGGACTTTTCTGCTGAAACTCCTGGGTCTTTTCCAGGGGGGGAGGGGGACCCTTTGGAGCAAAGGGAAGGGCAAGAGCTACTGCCCATCGCCACTGAGGGAGCCACAAACGGCTCGTCCCAAGATTCTGCAATTGCTCCGAAAAGGAAGTCTTGGAGCTTACCCACACAACAGGCACTCACGCCTACTCCAGCCAGGGAGTTACCCCGGGGGCATACTCACTTTCCACACACAGCACACAGCACTCCAGCAACGGAGGATACCCGGGGGCATCCCAACAAATCATTCCCCGCAAGAGAGCTGGCACACAATACCCAAGGTTGGCCTGACCTTACCCCAAATCCTACAGGGGGTCAAACATACACAGAGCTAGTCGAGGAACCAAGTCCCGACTACAACACCCCTAGCACAAATCAGGGGACACCTGAGTTTTGGGAGAGTACAGAAACCCACACGAGCCCAAACACAGAATGGGGTTCAGGGAATAGACAGCCTCCTGACAGGTCTTGGACTGACCTAGGGGGTTCTACAGAGACGCCCAGCAGTGGCTATCACTTCAAGGGGCCTGAGGGTCTACAGCTAGGTAGGACAACCAGGTCACAAAGCAACAGAAGCCCTGGCCTGACGAGCCCGGTGGGCAAGCAAGCAGGCCAGGCATCGGGGCACAGTCCTTGGAAGACACCAGGGCACAGTAGAGAGAACAGGCTCACGCCTCCCTCCAGTCAGGGGACTTATGCCAGTAACCCAGAGCTAAGAAGGTCACAGAGAGCAAAGAAATCTCCTAAGTACCTAGAAGATTACATAACATTGTTGGCAAGACAAAAGCCAGTAAACAGTGGGAACACTGGGGAGCAAATTGTCGTGTAAAATAAATGTTGTATGTTGATAGTAGTTTTAGCCCGGGGGAAAGGGGTGTTATGTCCCGAGCCTTGCAAACGGCTCGGGCGTTTGCAGGCAGTCCCGGGCAGGTGCAAAGCTGCCCGGGACCAGACAGGCTGTCGCCAGCGCCGTGCGCATGCGCGGGTGCTGGCGCGGGAAAAGTAACCCATTTACCCGGGAGTTGCCTATATAAGAGGCTGTGAGGCGTTTGGGCTGAGCTGAAGCCATCTTCCTGTAAGCTGAACGCTGAATAAAAGAACCTGAGAACTCCAGCTGCTTCTCGTGTCTGTTTTCCCGCCAAGGACGCAACAAGAAGGATGAGCCGGACTTAATTAGGAAGCCAGTGAAATGGAGAATGAGAAGCCCCACAAGAAGAGTTATGAATGAAATGAGTATAGCATAAAATCGGAATAGCGGAGAAAAATGGGGGAAGTAGTGGTAGATTGAAAGAATATCACTTGAGATTGGTCCAAGAAGTGACTTTACATATGGCTGAATATTTGTCCGCTTCATCATGACTTTACTAACCTATGCTCCTACTTCAACATAACACAACACCTGGGTCCAGAAGCTAAACAGCCTTGACTTGGAAGAGAATAATTGGTGAGGGTCCAATATTGGAGGCCAGACTGGGTAGTTGAAAAAAATATCTGTAAGAAGGCAATGATAAAACAATGCCATCCAGTTGCCAAGAAACAACATGAGCAATAATATGAAATCATCAGGCATCAGGTTCAGCTTAAAAGACACTGGATCTTTTTATAAAACACCCCCCCCCAATACCTTACCATGAAGCTAATGAAAAATTAAAATTGGGGTCGGTTGCTATGAAAGATGTTTTCCAACCTGATGTTTCAAACTTTTGGTCTGAATGCAGTGTCAGTAGTGTACTTTAGTCAGAATAAGCATAACCATGATGACTTTGGTTATGGAAATTATAGTTTAATATATTGGAAAACTCCAGTTCGCAGAAAGTTATGTTAAATCTTCTTTTACAGGCTAGTTCTAGAAATTTAGGAAGTGATCAACCATTGAGCTTCAGCCTTTGGAACAGAAATATCACTACATGCAGTCCTTGACTTACAACAGTTCATTTAGTGACCGTTCAAAGTTACAACATCACTGAAAAAGTGACTTATAACCATTTTTCACATTTACAACCATTGCAGCATTCCCATGATTGCATGATCAAAATTCAGACAGTTGCCAACTTACTCAACATTTATGATGGTTGCAGTGTCCCGGGGTCATGTGATCACCTTTTATGACCTTCTAACAAGCAAAGTCAATGGGGAACACAGATTCACTTAACAACCATATAACTAATTTAGCAACTGTAGTGATTCACTTAAAAACTGTGGCATGAAAGGTCATAAAATGGGGCAAAACTCATTTAACAAATGTCCCACTGAGCAGCATAAATTTTGGGTTCAATTGTCATAAGTCAAGGACTACCTGTACTTTCTTAAAATCTTGTTACACCTATATGTTTTTATTTGTATACTACCAGTAGTTAGGTATAATAATTCTTGGCACTAGATGAAATTGTTTTTGTCTACTGAGTGTAGTACCAAACTAAAGTCCTTAGATATCATAATAAATTTTGAACATACTGCAATATTCTGGGTTTTTTCCCTTCAGTTTTAACACTGCTGGAAAAAAAATCAGCCTAATTAAAAAGACCTTTGCCAACTTTAAACATGGCCACAAATGTGGCAAAAACCTGTGGTAATAAAGCAATTTAAAGACTGTGGGATCCTTGATGATCTCTCATTTAAAAACTTCTGGAACATTATTAGGATGGAAGCTTTATGGATCTTTGGATGGATCTCATTCCATAGGGCCTTTAAGAGACTTTTTCACTTGCATTTTCAGTGGCAAAGACATGCCCTAGCAACATATTTTTTCTGCTATGAAATTATCTCTAGCTTATCTCTAGCCCATTAATGAAAAAGTCTTGTCTTGTCTTTGGAAAAAATCTGTTGAAATAATATTTTCCTCTAGCTTGGACACTATTTACAGTACCCTCGAAGTGTATAAAATCTGTTAGGCTTTTCACCCTATTACCTCTCAAGGAGTTCAAGTGGTTTGCCAGTGTCTTCAGAAAGGTAGGAATGCATCTAAAGTGAGAGAAGCAAAATTCATGCTAGTTATTTGCCAATTCAGGATTAAGTGGATACAACTTCAACTCAGCAGAGAATCCTATAGAATTTCATCCAGAAACAATTCCATCGATTGTCTACCAGGATTTATACTGCACAAGATCCAGTATAATTTTGATAATTAGTACTTGGGGGATTATCTGCAAAGTATAGGATGTTGGCTAGATTGGCAACTTAAAAAGAATCTTCAAAGAAGGCATTGGTAAGATGCCAGTTTTATAACACTGCAAAAAAATATGCATGGATGTAGTTCTCAAAGAACATTTCTTTTTAATCCAGTCCCTCATGGAATTGATTAACCTTCAGTTAGAATGTAGTATGAATTATTCTGCACAGGATCTGGTTTTATAAGTTCCAGTGCTAAATAATTGTGTGTGTGTGTGTGTGTGTGTGTGTTAATTTCAAGTTAACTTTTTAAAAAACTTCTGGTGACTGCCTGAACAAGTCCACACAGCTTTTTTTTGGCAAGGTTGTCAGAATGGTTTACCATTGCTTGCTTCCTAGGAAGAAAGGAACTGGTCCAAGATCACTCAGCTAGTTTCATGCCTAAGGTTGGACTAGAACTCACAATCTCCTGATTTCTAGCCTGATGCCTGAACCATTACAAAAACTGGTGCTAAGTAATAGTAGTATCATTTTCTTAGTAGTTATGATGACAATGATGTGGTGGTGGTGGTGGTGATGTAGAGGCTACCCTACTCTAGTGGGGTGGCTTACATTAAAAGTAGAAAAGAAAAAATAAAAAAAATTAAAGTATCCATGTCCTGCATACCTAGAAATAAAAACAAACCACCACAGGCAGGGCTCCATAAGCATACTACCTGAAGCTTGGGAGACCAGCTGTTTTTTAAGACTTAACATCACAAGAATGGGATGTATATGCATCTCATTCATAAGGAGAATGCATATACAACAAAGAAGGCACATTTGGAAATCCTGACAGATGGTATTGTTTAATTAACAGGATTCAAAGTGCATTGACTATATTGTGCCAATCTTACTGAGTGGGAAGAAATCATGGGAACAAGTAGATCCTCAAATAACCTCACCCTATGCCATTAAGTTATTTCTGCTTTCATAATAAGCATTTCTGCTTGGAAGTTTTCCCAGCAAAAAACAAACCAAGACACCAAGAGGTTCTTTCTGTTTTCAATCTGAGATTAATTTCCTCCTCCACCAACAGTTTTTAATGTCATACAGTATCTTACTGTATGAATATGCTATAATCATATCATTGGCTAGCCTGTGGATGCTAGAGATAATCTGCACGACTAGTTTGCCCCACTGTATTGGCTACTTACCCTTTTTTGATGACAGGAATACATGGCATTATCCTCTTTGTCATCCAGCCTACCAGAAAATCAACTTACAATCACATTTTCCTGTTATGACAAAAATAGTGTTTTCTGAATTGTATTGGCTTACCCATCATTATCCAATGTGTACAGTATCTTCATTTAATTGCAGGCAAACACTTCTACTCCAGCTCGCTACTGTGCACTGTATAGGCATGACTCCTGTGCCCACAACAATCTTCCCCCCAAATAACCAAGGAATATTGAAAAGCTCTGCTTTAAAAAAATCCATTCTGAAGCCACAACTTTTTATTTTTCTTTAGCCAGGAGAATTTGACAAGAGTACTGCTACTTTCCTTTTTCAAGGGACAGCAAAACTAATAAAATTGATATTTTCTTTACTAGTTCAGGAGTAAAGAAACAGGGAACTTCATTAGTCAGGCCTTGTGATAAATTGTTAAGGGCAGGCTGCTGAAACACTGCCTTAACTTGGTGATTTTAGCACAATTATTCTCTCTCAGTACACAAGGTTGTTGTGGGGAAAATAGAAGGAATATGTGTTGAATATGTTCGCCGCTTTGAGCTATTTGAAAAAATAATAAAGGCTGGATATAAACAAACAGATAAACTCTAAGCATCTAATTAAAGGACCAATAAATACACATTAATACATTAATATTTTATTATATGTTTCATTTGATACTTTGTGCTGGTTTTCAAAGTGTCTGATTTATCTCATCAAAGTTACCGTTATAAGAACTCCACAGTCAACCATTATGAATAAGAAACCTATAGTCATATTGCAGCCTGCCTCTGTGGGGGTTGAATATAGCCCTTAAATCTTCCCTATCAGGCATGGAAACCCTCTAACAAGACACTTCTAGAAGCTTTTCTGGCTTTCCAGAGCATTATCTCCTTGCTTGGGAGAAGGTAGGAAAATAATTCCTATCTGTTTTCTCTTTGGCTGTATTTATATGATAGCACAGTTGACAACTAGTCTGCCTTTTTTACTTACATTGTGCTTCTATAACTCTAATCTATGCAGTTTGGTTATAATTCAGTGTGAAGGTGAAAATTAAATGGAATAGGTTGTTTCCTGTAAACAAAGTCATGGTGAGATTATCTTTTTTTATTTGGTAATGGCATTCTAGCTTTCATCTTAATGTGGGGAAGGATGAGCTGTAATTTCACAACTTTATGAAATCATACCCTCCAATGGTATTTATACAACACATCAAAATGTTGTTCAGTAGTCTATGTATAAGTGATGTGCAAACTTAATCCAACTTTGGGTTAATTCAGCAAATTATAGTTCATTTGCATGTTGTAAATTATAGGCAATATTGTCTGAATACCCCTGGAATATTAAAACAAATATTGGCCATAAGGAAAATGCTACACAGTCCAATGATTTTAGAATCATTGGAAACTGTCTTATTCCAAGTTATAGCTATTTTGCTATGGAGTTTTGCACTGACCAGAGTTTTTGTATTTTTTTTTTTTCATAATATGAGGTCCTGCGGTTATTCTGTGCAAGTTCCAGGGGTAGTTAAAATAAAGAGTGAGAATGGGGACACAAAACCTGCAAACAATTTATGCAAACAACAACAACAAAAATACAAATTTGGAATCACCATTTTGGGTATTGTAAATACAAAAAAAAAGGGCATCTTTATAATAAGTTGATTGAAGTGAAGCGTTGGAAACATGAACCTTCCCATATATGCCTCCTTGGAAGTAAGTCCAAAGGCATTCCATAGGGCACTCACTTAAATGAACTTCCATCTAAATGAGTAATATAGGACATGTGCCTAGAGGGACAAGCTTTTCTGTGTGCTTGCCTTTCCCTATTTTCCCATGTTAGTTTTCCAAACACCCCCATTGTTTAGGTCCTCCAGCTTGGCACAGGGAAACAACCAGATGTTTCCTTAGCAAACCTGTTTCCTGTGGAACTCTCACCATAGTTGGTATTTCCATTGTAACAAAAGGCGAAGCACACATCCTGCCTCTAATAGCTTTCTTCTCTTTACTCAGCCACTCCTCATAACTCATTCCATGCTCCCTTCATGGATGGAAGACATTTTACACTCAAAGGTCTTTGTGTAGTGTAAACAGGTATGCCAATCCCAGATTAACTTTTTCAAGGAGATTTTTTTTTTCTATAATAACTCTCCTGTTTCTGAGCAGTTCAAAATTCCATGTAGTCGGAACTGATTCTTTTCATGTCTGTGTTTTCTGTTAGAGCTATTTTAGCAAATTTAGGCATGGCATGAAGACACATGAAGGAAGATTGGCTGGCTTTCCATGAATGTGGAAGGCCTCATTTTGGTTTGAAGCAATAAAAACTAGAAGGGGAGGGGGCAATTTTTGTGGCGTAATCAGATTTGGATAAATACTGCTGATGAATTAAAATCCTTCAAATGGTTACTAGGAGCTTGAGAGAGCTAGCAGAAAAAGAAACAGCTACTTTAGAGAAATAAGGAGGAATTCATACAAAAAGTAAGGATTTTCCTTCATCAGCTGTATTCTCTTAATCTTATTTTACTTTTTTACACACACACATACACATAGAGACAGACATATATACCACTAAACTCACACTTTCTTTTTTCTCCAACCCAGCAATGCCAGCAATCAATATAGATGATCTAAGTGAGAAGGATAAATTGAAAATGGAAGTAGAACAACTCCGAAAAGAAGTCAAATTGGAAAGGCAACCTGTAAGTAGTTCACCCTAATGGTTTTCTCTCTTGACTTCTGACTTTTAAGAACAGGATTTCAGTGTTTTCAGTGGCTGTGTGTGTGTTGAAAAAAAAATCTGTTTTGCAATGTATTCCATGTGGGTTATAAATGCATTGGAGCTGAGGCAAATATTTTCTACTGGTAGATTTATTGCACATTTTATTTTGACAAAGCTGTAGAATAAAGAAGGATTTACTAGACTAATAAATGCTTACCTCTCCCCTCCACACCCCACAATCTTTTTCAAGTAAATGAGTAGACATAGTTTATATTGTATTCCATTGTTAAAAAGATCAGCCTGATGTGACTAAAAATTTCTTAAAACGTACAGTCACAGGTTTGTTTAGCTTTTAGAAGCATTAGAAGCATTCTTGTTTATTTTTTTTCATATCAGGGATACATTTGATGTACAAGTTGCTTTTTGTCCTCTTATTTTTATTGATGTCATTCTGATAATGCTTTTTTAAATTACCTGATAAATTATCTGTTAGTTAATGATAAATGGATCTTCTAACAAGACATGACTTGTTAGGCAGATTGCTCATCTTTACTTTCCTGATTCTTTCCTCTCTCACTTATTCCTCTATTTCTATTCATTTCTTACTGTAGCATTATAGTAGTATTCTCAGATAGCAGGCTGTACCCAATGAATACAATCAGCCTTCACTGAGATTATCCTTTTGTGAGTTGTTCATATTCCTTTCTTTCTTTCTTTCTTTCTTTCTTTCTTTCTTTCTTTCTTTCTTTCTTTCTTTCTTTCTTTCTTTCTTTCTTTCTTTCTTTCTTTCGCCATGCCTATGAGAAGCAAAGCTGGTGAACCAATTTAATATATTACTATATTTAATAACCAAAAGTGGGACTTTTAGCATTTTCTTACTTTGGGCACTAAAATGCCTAGGATACTGCTGGTGATAGCATTTTCATTATTTATAGGTCTGTTTTGTTTACCCATAACTAGTCTATAGTTAATTTATTATATTTTACAATCCAGAATGGGATTTTTGGGGAAGGGACCAAAATGCCTTGGGCTCTTTCTACTGGTTCTCACTACCTTCTCCTTCCTATCTGTAATCCCAACCACAGCCTGGGAATAACTGACTGTGGAGAATGTCTGTTAAATATTCATGGCAAAATGGATGACACATACACAGCTTAAAGAAAACCTATAATTATCAGGAAAGGAAAGAAGCGTGAAAAGGCTAATTATGGGTTGTACAAGCAGTGAGTTAATTTGGGGATGTTTTATAGCTTAAATATAAGACTTAAGGGGTCAAGTTATAGAACAGCATGAAAGAAATGAATGGTCAAAAGGAAAAAAAGCGTTCTTAGCAGTATTCAGAATTGTGATTGCTATGATAGATAATTTTCATGACATAAAAATGAGGCATTTACCTGACTAGGAAAATTGTTTCCAGAAAACTGAACAACCATGTATTTCCTGAATATGTAATAAAGTAGATAAGTATAGCATTGCTAGTGCATTAGCAGAAATGACAAATTTTTAAAATTAATTCAGTGGCAATGTGAGTACCAGGATGTATTAAAATATATATTAACACTGTGTTTAATATTTGTGCTGTTTTTGAATGATGCCCAATTGCGATATTTATAGAGCAAGATACTTATATTTCTGATTGGTTAGGGACTTGGCTGTGCTCTGATTGGATGGGGGGTTGGCTGTGCTCTGATTGGATGGGGAAGTGTTCTGTTTGGGTGGGGCTTTGTTGTGCTCAGGTTAGTCTAAGTTGCAGGGGTATTTGAGATAGTGAGCTGCATTACTATTGGTTGGCTTCGCGTTCATGGTCATGCCTCATCTTCATGGTGGGTGTCAGTTTGCTTCGTGTATGGATTGGAGGGGCTTAAAGTGGTTAATGATGCAGATGTGGTCCGGTTTCTGGTTTGTGGTCATGCCTCATCATCAGTGTGGGTTTGGGTTTGCTTTTTGCATGTATGTGTGGTGGTGACATCCTGTGTGGTTTTTGTGAGTGTGGGTCTGGTGTCATTCTTTGTGTTAGGGACTTGTTTGTCACTAAGGGCGGGTTTCCAAATGGCTGGTAGGCGGGAGGTATCATCTCGTTTATTCATGCTGTGTGGGCGTTTTTCTATCTCAATGGCTTCTCTGATTATTCTGTTATTAAAGTGTTCAGTTTTGGTGATAGTTCTGGTCTTTTTAAAGTCAATTTACAGCCCAGCGACCTACTCGTGAGCTTCGATGTCATATCCCTCTTCACCCAAGTGCCAATCAAAGAAGTCCTTACAGCTATCCAAAACAAATATAACCCCCCAAACACATCCTAGATCTGACCAACCACTGCCTATCCAACACATACTTCATCTATAATGGACAAAAATACAAACAAATAGAAGGAGCACCCCTGGGATCACCCCTCTCACCTGTCATTGCAAATCTCTACATGGAACACTTTGAAACCCAAGCTCTAGAAAAGTCTGATCACAAACCCAAACTCTGGCTCAGATACGTAGACGACACCTTCATAATCTGGCCACATGGGAAAGAAAAACTGGACAACTTCCTCACACACCTCAACAGCCTACACCCCAAAATACAGTTCACCATGGAAACAGAAGCTAACAACAACTTCCCTTCCTGGATGTCTTAGTCTACAAGAAATCCAATGGCTCCCTAGGACACACCATCTACCAGAAGAAAACACACACAAACCGCTATCTGCACGCTCTCTCACACCACCACCCAGCACAGATCAACTCCGTAGCCAAGACACTCATCTCTAGAACAAAACGCTTAGCTGATGAACAACACCTAAAAACCTAACTACACACTCTCACTAATGTACTAACATCCAATGGATTCCAAAGAAATAAGATTACAAACCTAATCCAAAAAGAAATCCCCACTAAAATCCAAGACAGAGAACAAGAAACGGCAAAGCCCTCCTCCCATACATAAAAGGCACCACAGACAGAATCAGCAAGATCCTCCATAAACGCAACATCAAGACAGCATTCTGCACAAACAGAAAAATATCCACCATCCTAAGAAACCCCAAAGACAAAATTGAGTTAGAAAATCAAGGAGTATATGAAATCCCATGCACTGTTTGTCCCACTACATACATTGGACAAACCAACAGAAGAATAAGTGCATGCATTGAAGAACATAAGAACTCAGTCAAAAAAGAGGAACCAACTTCTTCCCTGGTCCAACACCTTAAAGCCACAGGACATCAAATTGACTTTAAAAAGACCAGAACTATCGCCAAAACTGAACACTTTAATAACAGAATAATCAGAGAAGCCATTGAGATAGAAAAACGCCCACACAGCATGAATAAACGAGATGATACCTCCCACCTACCAGCCATTTGGAAACTCGCCCTTAGTGACAAACGAGTCCCTAACACAGTGGTTCTCAACCTTTTTAATGCCGTGACCCCCAACTGGTCGTAAGTCAAGGACTAAACCAGTGGTAAGTCGAGGACTAAACTGGTCGTAAGTTGAGGACTATCCAATTGGTCATTAGTCAAGGACTTTCCCTGCCCGGGAGCACCATGCATGCGTGGTGCCGCCCCCTGTGCCAGCCGAGGCGTAGCTGGCAAGCGGCAGAGACGGAGAAGGCTGACCACCAGCTGGCCCAGCCCAAGGGAGGTAATGCACCCACCGGAAAAGGAGAAAAAATGGCAGACAGCCATGCTTGGCGACCCCCGTGAAATGGTCGATCGACCCCAAATGGGGTCGCAACCCATAGGTTGATAACCGCTGCCCTAACACAAAGAATGACACCAGACTCACACTCACAAAAACCACACAGGATGTCACCACCACACATCCACGCAAAAAGCAAACCCAAACGCACACTGATGATGAGGCATGACCACAAACCAGAAACCGGACCACAGCTGCATCATTAACCACTTTAAACCCCTTCAATCCATACAGGAAGCAAACTGACACCCACCATGAAGATGAGGCACGTCCATGAACACGAAGCCAAACAATGGTAATGCAGCTCACTATCTCAAATACCCCTGCAACTCAGACTAACCTGAGCACAACAAAGCCCCCACCCAAACAGAACACTCCCCCATCCAATCAAAGCACAGTCAACCTCCCATCCAATCAGAGCACAGCCAAGCCCCTAACCAATCAGAACACACCTCTACCCAATCAGAACATAGCCAAGCTCCCACCCAATCAGTTCATATTCCCACTGGCAGTTAAAAGGAAGAAACAGCTACAACCTCACATTGCTTCTAGGAGCACGAAGCTGAAAACACTAGCCTGAAGATGGCGAATGAGATTTCGTCGAAATGTCGCCAAGACACTTCCAATTTTATGCGGGAGAAAACCCGAATAACCAAAGACCTAATATGTGTGTGTGTGTGTGTGTGTGTGTGTGTGTGTGTGTATTTAAAATACTAAAAATGCGAATAAGAAAAAAAAATGAACACCAGGATATAATAAACCAGACTGTTTAATATAAACAAGCCGGGGATGGATGCGCAGAGGCGATCTGGAAGGAGGGGGAGAGAGGGGGAAGACGGAGAGCAGGAATGCAAGAATACTGCTTTTTGCAGTACTGGGGCAGAGGAATTACGAGTGAGACGACAACGGCCTTGGTGGTGGGGGAGGATAATGGCCCTGGGAGGGAGGGAGACTGGGCGCAGGGACAGGTTGACAGCTGCCCTCCAAGTGCTTGCACACGCTCTAAAAGAGCACTTGAGGATTGTAAAACAACTAGCAGAGCCAAAGACAGTTTGCCTGATGCGGAACAACTCTGCGCGGTATGGATTAATACAATCAACAGGCCAATGACATGCTCAAGGAACCAGGTGCAAAGGCAGGAGGTTATATGAGCTGCCTTCCTTTTACTCCAACTCTGATGAATCGGCAGTTTGGCCTGACAAAAACTTAGTGACTCTTTTTTAACCACAGGCTTGTTTATATTAAACAGTCTGGTTTATTATATCCTGCTGTTCATTTTTTCTTTTTTATTTGGTTTATGTGTATGTGTGTGTGTCTATCTATCTATCTATCTATCTATCTATCTATCTATCTATCTATCTATCTATCTATCTTTGCTTATTCGGGTTTTCTCCCACGTAAAATTGGAAGTGTCTTGGCGACGTTTCAACAAAGTCCCATTCGTCATCTTCAGGCTGGTGTTTTCAGCTTCATGCTTGAAGAACGAAGCTGAAAACACCAGCCTGAAGATGACGAATGGGAATAAAACGTGAGCACCAGGAAGAGTTAAAACATTAAAAGTTTTATAAAACGTTAAAAGTTTAAATATAAAACATTTAAAAGTTTTTTAAAAAGCAGACCTAGCTTTCGTTGGCTTCTGCCAACATCATCAGGGTGCAAATAAATCAATACATATACACTATCTATTTTATTTATTTATTTTATTTTATTTTTAAAATTTATAAGCCACCCCACTCCCGGAGGACTCTGGGCGGCTAACAATAAAAACACCACAAAACATAACAAAACAAACAGTACAAGAACAGTCATCCAGGGGTCAGATTTTATAAACCCCAGGCCTGCCGGAAAAGCCAGGTCTTAAGCAGCTTACGGAAAACCAACAGGGTGGGAGCGGTCCTAATCTCTGGGGGGAGCTGGTTCCAAGATGTGGGCACCATCACAGAAAAAGCCCTCCTCCACGGCCCCGCCAAATGGCACTGCTTGGCCGACGGGACCTGAAGGAGGCCCAGCCTATGGGATCTAACCGGACGAAGGGAACTATGAGATAGTAGGCAGTCTCGCAAATAGCCTGGCCCTGAGCCATATAGGGCTTTAAAGGTAATAACCAACACCTTGAATTGGATCCGGAGACCAATAGGCAACCAGTGCAGCTCACGGAGGATAGGTGTATCAAGGAGCACCCACTATCACTTGCGCGGCTGCATTCTGGACCAACTGTAGTCTCCGAATACTTTTCAAGGGTAGCCCCATGTAGAGCACGTTGCAGTAGTCAATACACACACACACACACACACACACACAAATCAATACTATCAATACACACATACACACACACACACACACACATATACAAATCTTTAAAAACATTAACAGTGAAATTTAAACATCTACAAAGAATACAGTATATAAACATATAACAATAAGCATTTTAAAAGCCATCAAACCAGCAGTTTGATCTTGGAACATTATCCCATAAATTCCTGTATGAACTGAGATTTATTATTTATTTAAACAGAGTAGAGTATGTCTTTAAGCATTGTCTAAAAAATGTTTGGGGGCATAGATCTCCTCTAATTGTGAAGACTTTTCCATTGAGAGGAGCTTTAATTGACTTTGGAATAAAGCACTTCTGAGATTCTATCTCTGATATCATCCAACCTATTCAATAGGTCAGCTGAGAAACTCTACTTAAGACTCTCAAAGGTTGGATTCAGCTCTGAATATGGTGGCCAGGATTAGATCCTAACAATGACACAACTCAAATACTGCAATGTAATTTATATAAATTCAAACGCAGAACATGCTAATCAGATGTCTAAAAGGAACAACCTATATAGACCCCAAAATATTGCACTGACTGGCAAATTACATTTTCCTTTTTTTCCTAAACAGGTGAACACACTTCTAACAAAAGTGCTAAACTGTAACTTTATATTTTTAGAATGCTTGCATAATCTATTGGTGCCCAGATTAATTGCTAAAATACATGACACTAGAATTGGGTACCTACCTTATTTAGCTGTGATAAACAAAAAGACTTTTCCTAAATGTTTTAATCAAAATATCTTACAATAACAACAAAAATCTGATGAGCAGGAAACCTGGCACTTAAATAAGGAAGCAGAGAATACTTACCTTTTTTTGTTAATTAAGGATTTTAAAAGAAGAAATAGAACTATATACAAATGCTTTCTACAATAAACAATTCTAAAACATGTCTTTTAAACTTTTGGTAAATCCTGAACTGTATTTATGTTACCCTTTATAAAAGAAATATAATTCTGCTAGTCCTGACAAAATAACTATTTTCCCTGATTTTTGAACAAATGATTTTTTTCTCAGATGCTTTCTCAAGCAGACTCATTGACGGATTCTTCTCAATTTGTTTTTCAAATAAAAGATTATCCAAGCATTTCCATTAGTGGATCTGAATTGAACAAAGTTGGTTTAGGGCACCTTCATATAGTATATATATATCTTTGTCAATCTTAAGTGAAGTCATTATAAATAAAATTTTAGAATAGCTACAGTTCATATAGTAATGATTATATTATGCCAGGAATTTCTATTCTTCCATGTAATTTATATTTAATTTATATATTTAATGCAAATATGGTGTTTCAGTGACCTCAATTCTGTATGGCACTTCTTGTATTAGAATCTTCCATATTATGTACAGTATATATTGACAACATGCCCAAACCCCATAATTAGAATTTTAGCTAGGACTGTCTCTACAGAGAGTATTATCCAATTTTTGTATCGTCCTTGTTTGCAAATTCACAATATTTCAGTTTTCAAGTCTTGTTTTTAAAATATCAAAATATCTTGGACCTTTAATATCTTAGACTACCCTACCACATCTACATATACTATACATCTCTGAGTTGGCCAAAAAAAAAAAAAACCCCACACCAAACCTATCAGCATGAAATGTATCCCCACTGCTGATTTATATCCTGGTTCTATTGACTTTATCAGTGCCACCAGTTATTGCCAGGTACCTGAATTCCTACAAAGGTAATCGGTGACAAAATTTATATAGCTTTAGGCTGTCCTTGTATGGAAAAATACTGCTTACTTTTATCATTACAGAACAACAAGAGAGTTTTATCCAGCAAATGGGGAAAAGAATGCTGTTTATTTTATTATGCAACCGTTCATTATAAACATTATGCAAGGTTTTTCATAAACACCAAGTTACTGTATGCTTGTTATGATACATAACAAGGCAACAGTTCTTCTCTCTCTCAATTTCATAAATTCTGCATATGAAAGGAATCTTTCCTACCTTTACAAAAGGAGATTTAAATATGTTTTTTTTCTTTTCTCTTTTTTTCCTTAAGGTGTCTAAGTGTTCTGAAGAAATTAAAAATTATATTGAAGAAAGATCAGAAGAAGACCCTCTAGTGAAAGGCATTCCTGAAGACAGGAACCCTTTTAAAGAGAAAGGAGGATGTGTAATTGCATAGAAGAATGCTGATAATTTTGAAACTGAGAAAAATAACCATAGTATAGCTAGTTTAATTTAAATCTCAGGAATCTTATTGTACAAATTAAAAGGTTTTTTTTAAAAAAAATAAGAAAACAAATGATTGTATTGTTATTTCCTGAAACAAGTTTTGGCTTACCATATTATTAAATTTCTTTCAAGAGGCTGTTTTGTATTCTTAATTTTTTGCATTCGCTGGTTGAAATTATTATTAACCATAGTATAACTTTGGTAATAAAAATTTTTAATGAAACAATATGACATGTCCCTCTTCAGAATATAGGATTTAAGTGTCCTCATGGCAAAATTGTTAATCTCCAACCTCATTAGCCTCCACAATTGGTCCTGCATAATCTAATTCAGCAACACCCAGAGAATACCTGGAGAACAGATTCTCCTGTTCCTAAAACATTATAAGTGGTCCTCAACTTACAACCATTGTTTAGCAACAATTACAAAAACACTAAAAAAGTGATTTACAACCAATCTGGTCCACCCTTATAACCTTTGCAGCATCCTCATAGTCACCTGATCAAAATTACAATAGCATATATTTACAATAGTGGTAATGCCCCAGAATCATATGATCACCATTTGTAACTTTCCTAGCTGACTTCACACAAGCAGAGTCAGTGAGGGAAGTCAGATTCTCTTAGCGACCATATAATTCATTTAACAACTGCAGTAATTGACTTAATAGTTGCAGTAATTCATGTAACAACTGTGGCAAAGAAAAGATTTAAAACTGTATATGCCTAACTTAACAATCAACTTGCTCAGCAACAGAAATTCTGGTTCCAATTGTGATTGAAAATTGAGAAGTATCTAGAAGTAGTATTGTCTAAATCTAAACAAGCACAGGTAAAATTAACTTATTTATTTATATTACATTTTTACATCTGTTCCTAATCAGAAGTCCAGGCAGGATTATTATAGGATAAAAAATATAAAACTGTACAAAACAATGTATGAATTCTAAGGATCTCCCTCAAGATGAATACCAGTAAGAATCAATTTATCAAGTTTATTGTTGTAACCACAGATCATAAAATATAGTTTGCTCTACAATAGAATAAAATAACAGTAAAACAATAAAATTATGAAATAAAGTAATACAATGAGTATTAGATATAAACAGAAACAACAAAATAAAGCCAAGGCTTTATTTCTTTCAAATTTTAAAAGTAGGGCATTTGACAAAGTAGACCAGGGATCTTCAAACCTGGCTGGCTTCAAACCTTTTTTGACTTGTGGACTTCACAGTGTGCCTGGCTGAGGAATTCTGGGAGTTGAAGTCCACAAGTCATAAAAGGACCAAGTTTGAAGACTCCTGAAGTAGACCATAAGATGCTACTTGGTAAGATAGAAAAATGTGGGTTAGACAGCATCGCCATTAGATGGATTCTTAACTTGCTGATCAACCGCACTCAACATGTAGTCCTCAATGGAGCTACATGTACACGGAGAAAAACATGCAGTGGGGTACCCCAAAGTTCTGTCTTAAAATGAGTTCTCTTCAACATCTTCATACATGATTTAGATCAGACATGTCAAACTTGCCACGTCACGTGACGTATCGGAGCTTTCCCCCCATTGCCGGCAATGGGGTGGGTGTGGTTTGCTTGTGACACATCGGGCCTGCGGGCTGGCAGTTTGACACTCCTGATTTAGATGAAGAGATGGAAGGAAAACTCATCAGACTGGAAGAGGATATCAATTTGGGTGAAGTAGTCAACACTTTAGAAGATAGCTCAAGATCCAAAAGAATTTTGACAGACTTGAACACTGGGTCCTATCCAACAAAATGCAATTTAGTGGTGAAAAAAGTAATCTTTTACAGGTAGGCAAGAACCAAATGCACAAATACTATATAGAATAGATGGTATTTTACTCAATAGCAGTAACTGTGAGAGGGATGTAGGAATCCTAGTGGACAACCATTTAAATATGAGCCAAGAGTGTGCTACAGCTGCCAAAAATGCCAATCAACAGAAGGATAGTATCAAGATCATGTGAGGTGCTAGAGCCACTTCATATTGCACTGATGAGACCATACTTGGAATACTACAACTACATCCAATTTTGGTCACCATGATACAAAAAAATATTGAGACCCGAGAAAAAGTGCAGAGAAGAGCAACAAAGATGATGAGAGGACTGGAGGCTAAATGGTTGCAGGAATTGGGTATGTCTAGTTGAATGAAGAGAAGGACTAGGGGTGACATGATAGCGGTCTTCTAACATCGAAGAGGCTGTCACAAAGAAGAGGTGGTCAACCTATTCTTCACAGCACCTGAAGGCAGGAGAAGATGCTCTACCCTTAAGCAAGATGGAATCTTATCAAAAAAAAGTTCCAACATAGAACTAAGGAGAAATTTCCTAAGAATGAGAACAATTAATCTGTGGAACAGCTTGCCTCAGATGTTGTAGGTGCTTTTTAACTAGAGATTTTAAAGAAGAGATTGGAGAGCCATTTGTCTGAAATGGTATAGGGTCTCCTGCTTGAGCTGGGGATTAGACTAGAACTAAGGAGAAATTTCCTAACTGTGAGAGCAGTCAACCAATGGAATAGCTTGCCTTCAGAAGTTGTAGTTGCTCCATCACGGGAAGCTTTCAAAAAGAGACTGGACAACCATTTGTCTGAAATGGTATAGGGTCTCTTGTTCAAGCAGGAGGTTGGACTTGAAGACTTCCAAGGTCCCTTCCATCTCTGTTATTCTATGTTTTATGTTCTAGAAGACCTCTAAGGCCTCCTCCAACTCTGTTATTCTGTTAAATGACAGCAGAACAAAAGTAATGACTTGAAGAATATAAATCCTTCCATTCCCCACCATTCAACTGAAGAAGTTTCTTGGATGAGAAGCAAAACATTTTCAAGGAAAAAACTAGAAAGTTCAGTTGCCTTTTGAAAAGCATCTTTGGGATCCCATAGGAGTTGACTGTGGTGAGTTGTTCCATTCCATGGAAAGAGACCTTATTTGACAGGGAGCTTACAAAATCTCCCTTCAAGATATGTGGAGAATACAATCTGCAAGTAAAAGGACATTAAAGCTTATTGCAGCAAAGCACTGGTAGTATTAACTAGGTACTGGGAGAGGCTTTTATATATTTTACAATAGTGAGACCAAGATGAAAATGTGGATGTTTATACTACGGTGGCATCTTTATTGACATTACTTTTAAAAAGCCAATCTCTAATATTTTCTCTGTTCCAAGAAACATGTTTTTTCAAAGGTACATTTGTAAGATGGGTGATAAAGTTCTTCCATTGGTTCCCAACTTAGCAATTGAGAAAACAGACTTTGAAAAATGGGATTCTTGAGTTTTTTTTCAAACTTCTCAAAGTGCCCCAACAATAAAAGATATATTCTGGCCATGATGGAGACTGGCCTTAACTCTGTTCTTAAAAAGGCAAGTATACCTGGAGAGAATCTAAAACCTTCCTGTCCAATTGGACAATAACATTCTAGTCCCAGTCTCAGTTTTATACAGCATCTGGGTGATCACCTTGCCTTAAAATATTTTTTAAAAAATATTTTATTTCTTTTTTAAAATAACAATCTCCAGTGCCTGGTGTACAGCATGATGTCTTGGTTTATATATTTGAAAAAAAAGACAGTAATAATTAATTAACAGTCAATAATGATTGATTTTGATAATTCCATAATTAGTATATTAATTAATAATATATTTCTTTGATCTTCCCTTCTCCCAATTATATTCTCCTTCTTCAACCTTAAACAGATATAATTCTTAATATTTTCTTTGTATAAATAAATATAAACAGTTTTTCATGTTTATACAGATAATGATAACTTATCATCAGTTTATATTATTCTTATAGACATCATCTCATTAGTTCACCATGTATCCTATTTTCGTAGTTTTTGTTTTAAGTTTAATTTCTCCTTTATATTCAATCCATTCTTATCAATCATGATTTTCTCAATGTTAGTCATCTAAATATCCAAATTTTTCTATTTAAGTACACCATCCCAATATTTTCATATTTCATGTTATAAAAATACTGTATTTCTTATCTATCTTATAGTATCAGCATATAAATCCCAATATTTTTACATTTCATATGTTGTAAAACATACTATACTATTTAAATCTCTTATCCCTCTTGTTGTAGAGCCCCTTTATCTTCAAAGTTCTCTATTCTTTTAGCCATATTCAAACAAGTTTTGCTCATGTAATGCTCCATCTGGTGGGGTGAGTCAAATCTCTTGAATCTGTCTCTTGCCTTCTTCTTTTGCCAAGTAGCTTTCCAAGTTAATATATTCCCCTTACCTTGCAGTTCTTGTGTTTTTGTAAGTTTTATTAGGAGTAAAGAAGATAGTATAGGTAAAATATATACTTTCTGTCTCCCAAACTCTGTTGATTCACTTGGGAATTCTATAGTCCATTCCATTTTTGTTATTATGTCAAAGTCTTGTAGATTTTTTTCTATTTGTATTAAATTGTTTATAGCTTGTTGATTTGGTCATGTTCTTCTAGTTTGTGTTTTATTATCTGATTTGTTTATTCTTTCGCCATCATTTTCTGGGTGTTTTTTGATTGTAGATTTAGATTACAGATGTGCTTATTTATGTCATCAAAGTTATTTCTGATTTCCTCGTGGTTTAAATCTATTGTCATTTGTAACTGTGGTAACATTACGTACATTTCCTCCTGGAAAGTATTTGTCTTGCCTTGAAATATTGCTTCTGGAAGTCTTTGATGTTCCAGGTTAAATCTTTAGTGGTAAATACTGAGTGTGGTGTCTTGTCATTTTTTGATATGTACGATATCCATGTTGTCTCCCCCCTTCAAATAGTCTTTCATCAATATTTTAGTTTCTATAATTAGTTATCCAACCTATCAATCTCAAAGTCACACAACCCAATTTCATATAACTCTTATCTTTATATATAGTTTTTGTAGTCCAATATATTTTCAATTATCAAGGCCTCAGTGAAGGCAGTATTTTGTAACAGGTTTTTTTTATTCAGGGGTCAATTATCAATCAGTCAAAGTTGCAATTCAGTAGGTTTAGCCACCTTAAGTCCTTCCTGTAAATTATCCTTGAAAAGATTATCCAAGAGCTGAAGTTTTTCTTTTTTTGTAAACAATTTTAAATTTAGACAGCAGTCCAAGTATTTTTCTTTCAGACAATTTTTAATCTTATGGCTGGCCCAACTCTTTCTTTGTTCCCAGTATTTTCTTGAAGGTTATTAAAGTTCAAGGGAACAAATTATTCTTTGTTTCTAGGCATCTTGCCAATTTCTGAGTCATTTATTGTTAAAGTTCTGTGCTCTGATTCTCCACTAGGTGTCAGTAGTTGTTTATTTTCCATTTTTTTCAGTCAGAAAAGTTATTATAATAATCATCGAAACCCTTTAGGGTATAGTCTTAACAGTTTTGTTTTGTTTTTTAGTTTATAGATTTATCCAAACTGTAGTATTTTAAATTTAATTTTCATATATTTCTTTCCCCCTTAGTATTTATTCTCCACTTCTGTCTATGAGGGAGTGGGGGTGTAGTCCTTTCCCATCACTTTTAAAGGTTTTCTTGCTTTGGGGGTCTTTCTCAAAGATTCAGTTAAAAGGTAGAAGAGAGAAGATCAATATTCTCACCAGTTCCAAGCATGCTGTTCACCGATGTTCTGGTTCATGTTCTTGGACTTCGGCTGCAAGTAGCTTGAGCTAGACACTAATGTACAGCTAGCCTTTCTCCTGTCAGGTTGGAGCACTTCCCCCAGATCAAACAGAATGAACACCATCATTTTGTGATCAATGGGGTACTCCTCCTTCTCGGTCACCTCTTCGGAGCAACTCCAAACTCATTTAGGGTCTCCCTGGCAGGGCAAAAATGGCCGTGGGGAGTGGAGCTCCGCTATCCCGCAGCCATGAGCTATGGCACAATACTGGAAGTCTGCCTTAAAAATATTTTAAGTGCAGGGCCTAGGGTTAAAAGGTTAGGTAGAATAGAGTGATTTTGGCTGCGTTTTGAAATAAAAAGAGGGAAGAATGGATAGAAAACTAAGCTATAGTTCTAAAATATGGAGGTCACATCCCTTTAACCTCTGATTAAAAAAAACTGTAATATTCTTTTTTTTCAAAATGTTCTCACTGGATTCAATTTTGGCAAGATAGTGTTGGGTACCATACCCATTGCAATAATCTCTAGTATGCATTAAATAGTCTAATCTATATATAATATTTTGGCTTCTAAATTAAAATTATAGCTGTAAAATCAACTTATGCTATTGAGATGAAGAGCCCATTACCCCCATAATATCTATCCCGGCTAGGATTTGGAGATATTGTAGCATAACTGGAAGGCAGTTAATTACATTAAGTACAATTAATTACATGTACAATGAATTAATAAAAGGGTTAATCAATACTAACCCAGCCTGATGCCTTCCAGTTATACAACAATATCTAGAATTTGTAGATATTGTAGCATAACTGGAAGACATCAGACTGGGTTAGTATTGATTAACCCTTTTATTAATTCATTGTACATGTAATTAACTGCAATGTTTAATTTACTCACTTTTTAAAAATTCTTTCTAATAGAATCAAAAGTTGGCAGATAGTATAATAAAGCAGATTTCCCTAAAGTTCTAAGAATGGAAACTATCAAGACATGTGAATTATAATCTAGCCTGTGAATCTAGGCTGCATAAAATCAAGATCACGTGAAGTGTTAATACCACTTTACAATGCCTTGGTAAGGCCACACTTGGAATATTGCATTCAGTTTTGGTCACCACAATGTAAAAAAGATGTTGAGACTCTAGAAAGAGTACAGAGAAGAGCAACAAAGATGATTAGGGGACTGGAGGCTAAAGCATATAAGGAACAGTTGCTGGAATTGGGTATGTCTAGTTTAATAAAGAGAAGGACAAGGGGGGACATGATAGCAGTCTTCCAATATCTCAGGGGCTGCCACAAAGAAGAGGGAGTCAAGCTATTTTCCAAAGTGCCTGAAGGCAGGACAAGAAGCAACGGATGGAAACTAATCAAGGAGAGAAGAAACCTAGAACTAAGGAGAAACTTCCTGACAGTTAGAACAATTAACCAGTGGAACAACCTGCCTCCAGAAGTGGTAAATGCTCCAACACTGGAAGTTTTTAAGAAGAGACTGGACAGCCATTTGTCCGAAATGGTATAGGGTTTCCTGCCTGAGCAGGGGGTTGGACTAGATGACCTCCAAGATCCCTTCCAACTCTACTACTACTACTATACTACTACTACTACTACTACTACTACTACTACTACTACTACTACTATTAGGAAGTGTTGAGAGAAAAATCTTCATCAAGGTCCAGTCTAAGCTGGGAATAAACAACATGGAGACTGCTTTAGAAAGAAGGTTGTAGTTCATTGAAGAGGAGAGCCAGACAGAAAGATGGCTCTGGAAAAAACTGACCACATGGAGCAGAGTGGTTGGCTTTTATACCTTCTGGGGCTCTTGAGGTTGTTTCCTGTTCCAGTTTGAGGCTTTGTCATGCACTTTGACCTGAGTCTGAATGTGCCCTTTTGGTATTAGTGGGTTAGTCCTATTATGTCTCCTGTCCTTAGAATTTGGGTGGGGGTATGTAAATTTTAGGTGTCTTTGTCCTCCTAATTTCTGGCTTCCTGGCTCCAACCTTCCTGAATGGATTACTGAATTTGCATTCCTAAAAGCTGGCCTTGCCTAGGGCAGGGGTATCAAACTGCTGGCCCACGGGCTGGACACATCATCCAGAAGCCGCACCCACCCTATTGCCGGCAATGGCAAAACCGTCCTGATATGTTGCGCAACGTCACATGACATCGTGAGTCTGACATGTCGGGGCTGGAGCTGGTTTCTGGGGGCTGGTTTCTGTCTTTTTAAAGATCTTCTCCATTATTCCTTTGGGGAAATATATTCTGCTTTTTAAATATTTCCCAAAATATTTCTTTCTCTGGATTCTTCCCACAGAAGAAAACAATTTTTCCCCATAAATATTATTTTTACATCTCTGCAAAGAACTGATGGAGTAATAAACAAGAAACTTATATGATTTAATAAAGAAACACTTATTAGCATATTTACCTAAAACCTTTAATCAGGACATACTACCTGCTGGGAGAGCTTATTCTTTCATAAAATAGTTTTAGAAAAGGAACCATATCTAATCAGAAAGCACAGATTCATAATCTCACCCCACCTTCTCATAGTATTCTTATTAACTAGGGCAGTGATGGCGAACCTTTTAGAGACTGAGTGCCCATGCTGCAACCCAAACCCCACTTATGCATCGTTGGGTGCCGGGTGGGTGTGGCCCATTGGGTGGGTGTGGCCCATTGGGTGGGCATGGCTGTGGTAGTCACAGCAGAGTGAGTGGGACTAAAAAGTTCAATCAATCAATTCCAACTTTGCAAGATCTTTTTTTCCCTGCGAGAAGTTGAAATTGACTGATTGATTGAACCTTTTTTTTTTGTACCCGGCAATGGAGGCCTAAAGCGAAAAGGTTTTATAGGCCTAGGATTGGGGCAATGGTGCACGTGCCCACAGAGAGGGCTCTGAGTGCCGCCTCTGGCACCCATGCCATATGTTCACCACCACTGAACTAGGGTCTCCTTTCTGTTCAGAGGGATATAACTGTAATGGAGTATTGGGCTCAGCTCAATCACAATTTTTACTTTCTAAGAACAACTATGAAGACCATAGGGGGAGAATGTTAAAGCAAATTCTTTAAACTTATTTAAAGTAAGTAGAGCACAGTGCTCTATCAGATTCCAAGTTTTGTTTGTATTTAGGACTGATCCACCGGCATTGCGAAAATGAATAAGCAATCATAGCGATCCTCCACTTTTCACAATTTTGGGAAATACAAAAAACAACTATCATCTGATCAAAGAGAGAAGCAATCTGGAATTAAAGAGAACTTCCTGGCAGCGAGGACAATTAACGAGTGGAACAGCTTGCCTTCAGAAATCATGGGCACTACATCACTGGAGATTTTTAAGAAGAGGCTATACAGTCACTTGTCTGAGGTAAGTTCTCTTGCTTGAGCGCGGTGATGGGGGGGGGCTGAACTAGAAGACCTCCAAAGTCCCTTCCAGCTCTATTCTATTCTATTCTTTCCAGGGGAAGCATTCAGGAAAATTTGAAAACTTGCGTCCTATTTTAATTTATTCTGATAAATAACTAGAAAGATGCATATATATAATTGGGTAATTCTCCAGTGTCATTACTGTTCTGTGTCTCTACATCAGCAATTGTGTAATTTATTAAAGACCCAGTGCAGTATAACTGCTTTATAGTAGTGGGGATAATCTGCCGTCACTAGTTGCCATTTTCTAACTACAATGCATGCGTTCGTCGTGCAGTACTCAACACTATGACGCTTCATTGGAATTCTGTTTTCAGTCGTAAAGACCTAATGAAGTTGTTAAAACTACCGCTGCTACGTTTTGTTGGAGTCTCGATTGCAGGTTTTCCAGAAAGTTGGTCGCTTAATCCGAACAACTGCCTTTATAGTAATGGCGCCCTGTCCGGAGATCACCTAATATACACCGAAGATCATTTTGCTTTAAGAACGTCTCTGAGAAGGGTATTTGTTTATTAGATCTATGCGGAAGGCAAAACTAGCTTTTATCCTTTTACTCACTGAATTGGTTATAGGAAAGTGGCAGGGGACAGAATCTGGAATTAGGTTTGTCAACTAGGTGGTCAACTCACCTCCAGATCACTTGGTGAAAAAAGTTTTGGATCATTGTTCGCTTATGTTACAAGGTTTGTTAAATTTGGAATCACATAGATCGTCCGATTTACCACTCGGAGTTTAATTATTATTCCTTCATATAGATAGAGAGATTCAGATTTAAGAAGACCAAAAGTGCTGCACCTCAGTAGGAACTTCTAATACTGTGTGGCAATTCCTTTAATTCTCTGCTCCCCGCAGGAAACGTTTAAGAACTGAAATGTCTTATTAAGACACTGCAAAGGCTACTTGAATCAGTTTTAGTAATGCTTCATACCGTTGTTACAATTATTCATTATTATATACTGTAGGATATAGTATTGTGCAACACATTTGTTCTTATTTGCAGAAATAAAAAAAATTATCTACCTCAGTGTATAAGCATTTGTAATTTGGATCGTTTGGACAGAAGTCAGTAGTGCTTCTGAAAATCCGTAGTTGTTAGAGATCTGCAAAAATTACCTGTGGCTCTATGGGCTCATTCCCACAATCAAATTAAAGCGCAATCCACCCAAATTTGAGGTAACAGAAAATGATAATCATCTAACATTTGCTTTCTCCTTTGATGTTTCCTATTTTGCCCCAGGTATTCATTAAAGTAGAAGAGTTACCTCCCACTTGGCCTTTCAAACTGCTTCTCCCCGTAATTTCTTGCTGTTTTCTAGTTATTTTTAAATACTGTATGGCTTTGTTGCTCTTCTAAAAGTAGCAAAATTATACTCAAAATCAGCCGAGCAAAAGCTGATGTGCTGATGTACTCTGCAGCAGAGAAATGACAGGCTCTTTCTCTCTCCTGCTTCACCATTCAGCTCTCTTCCTTTGCTGTTTAGCCACCATCTACATCTCTGACCAGTGGTTGGGCTAAAGCAGGGACTACAAACTTGGCCCTTTTATGACTTGTGGACTTCAACTTGTGTAAATGGGTGCTCAGGTGCATCCCCTGATCAATAAGACTCAGAATTCCAACTATTTTGAATAATTTGAGACCTGACTCCAACTTCATTTTTATCATAGTTCCAATACTCCACACACCCTAGAAGAAGTGGGTTTCAGGCGGGAATAAAGCCCATAAACTTCATTATTTGTGCTGGTGGATGACCTTTTGAGAGAATGGGACAATGGGAATACAATTTTCTTGGGCCTCCTTCTCTTGGCAGCTTTTAATACTTGGTTTAATTCTCAAATATTAAAACTCTTTTTAGTTCTCAAAAGCAGTTTCAATAATTTTCCACTCAGGCCTATGGATTATAATTAAAATCATTTGTAAGCCAGTTTAGATTTTCAGAAAACAATATCTTTAATTATATTGATGCGTTTGATGTTCTCTCTTTGGGATAAGGGGCTATGTGGAGCTTGGGGTTAAGGGTTCATTTATCTTTGTAAATTTCACAAGGAACTTGAAGCTTGGAGTTAATTCAGACCACACACATTATTAGAATATAATAGAATAACAGAGTTGGAAGGGACTTTGGAGGTCTTCTAGTCCAACCCCCTGCACAAGCAGGAAACCCTAAACCATTTCAGACAAATGGTTGTCCAATCTCTTCTTTAAAACATCCAGTGTTGGAGCATTCACAGCTTATGGAGGCATGTTGTTCCACTGATTAATTGTTCTAACCGCCAGGAAATTTCTCCTTAGTTCTAGGTTGCTTCTCTCCTTGCTTAGTTTCCATTCATTGCTTCTTGTCCTGCCTTCTGGTGCTTTGGAGAATAGCTTGACTCTCTCTTCTTTGTGGCAGCCCATGAGATATTGGAACATTGCTATCATGTCGCCCCTAGTCCTTCTCTTCATTAAACTAGACATACCCAATTCCAGCAAGAGTTCTTTATATGTTTTAGCCTCCAGTCCCCTGATCATCTTTGTTGCTTTTCTCTACACTCTTTCTGGAGCAGTGGTTCTCAACCTTTCTAATGCCGCGACCCCATAATACAGTTCCCCATGTTGTGGTGACCCCCAACCACTTATACATCACCGGGTGCCAGGGGCGTGGCCAAAGAAAAGGGGGGGAAATGGCGGACAGCCTTGTTTGGCGACCCCCGTGAAATGGTCGTTCGACCCCAAATGGGGTCCCGACCCACAGGTTGAGAACCACTGTTCTAGAGTCTCAACATCTTTTTTACATCGTGGTGACCAAAACTGGATGCAATATTTCAAGTATGGCCTTACACAGGCATTGTAAAGTGGTGGTAACACTTTATGTCTTTATAACTTATGTCTATCTAGACACTTCTGCTGATGCTCAGGTGTTAGCATACCTCAATCTGCCCAGCCTCCCCTCCAGCCCCAGGCAGCACCTCTGGCATGCACGGCTGTCCCACTTGTGTGTTTGATCGTCTTTCGTGCCAGTGCTGCAGAGTCGCACAAGGGGCGGGCATGTATCTGGGCAGCTCGGGTGAGAAGAAGGTGGGCTTCACAGGGCTGGACTCCACGCCCCCAAGTCATCCCGTGATGGGGCCCTGCTGTTCGCCAGCTCTGAGGGTGGTGGTGGTGGCAGCAAACATGGCTCTATCCTTAGCAAGCCCCGTTTGCCGCTTTCTGCCCAATGCCGCTGCCATGAGGCCATGGAACAAGCCAGGCAGAGGTAGGGAACTGGGTCAGGATGGCGGAAGAAGGGCACTCTGCAAGGGTTGGGTCCAATGCATGTGGGGCTGCTGCCTTGCTTTCTGTGCCGGGACTAGGCTGGACTGGGCCAGAGCCTCCTTGCCGCTTCTTCCCCCAAGGACATTGGGAGTGCCCACTCCACCTACCGCTCATCCCCGGGCATGTGCCACCAGTCCTACGTGTGTCCCCATGTGTGAGCGTGCCCCCACCCTGCCAAGCAAGCAGAGCTGCGGCATCTTCAGCAGAAGAATGCAGGCAGGCAGTGAAAGGCATGAGGAGCCCCAATCCCAGCACAGCCCCTCTCGCTCCCCCCTCAGAAGAGCTGCGGGGCTAAGAAGCCTCCCTCCATGCCTCCCACCCACTGAGCAAGATGCCCTCCTGCCCACTGCCCCACCTGCCAGAGCAACATCGAGTTGACCATGCTCATCCTGGCCACGCCCACCAAATCTGCCATTTCCACCATAGCCACGCCCACCCAGCACCCAGCAATACATAAGTGGGTTTTGGGTTGCAGTTTGGGCACTCAGTGTCTAAAAAGTTCGCCACCACTGACATAAACCATTTTAAAGTGAAAATGTTAATAAAAGATATTTTAAGAGTGGTTATTTATATAAGTAATGAAAGAATGGGGAAGAAATTTTGTGTTGATGTCTCTGCTGTATTATCATTGATCTTAATTTTAGTTTTTACAAGACTTTTTACATTATTCTCAGGGAATTCCAGTAGGATATGTTCTTTGATATTTTGATATTTTTCTTCTTCTTTTGTCATAAAAAGAAAGTAATTTTCTAGAAACAGAAAAACTCTAGTAGTAATATAACTTAAATGAGCTCTTATTTTTCTCAAATAATCAGATATACTAAAACATGCAAACACACTTAATGATTACAAAATCTTATATTTTACAAATTCACTGGCCTTTTACTATCCAATTGCCAAAGTGGTATTCTCAGCTGTGAATAGCACTTGAGATATTCTTTAATAAAATTTTCCAATCATGCAGTCTTTAAATAAACCTTTGCAGGTTGCTGCTGAGAATACATGATTTGAATTGCAAACATAAGTATTGTTTACAATCAGTAGCACTAATTAATAAAATAAAGGCTGTTGTTGTTGTTAATTGCGAAGTCGTGTCCGACCCGTCGCGACCCCATGGACAATGTTCCTCCAGGTCTTCCTGTCCTCTACCATCTTCTGGAGTCCATTTAAATTCACACCTACTGCTTCAGTGACTCCATCCAGCCATCTCATTCTCTGTCGTCCCCTTCTTCTATTGCCCTCAATCTTTCCCAGCATTAGGCTCTTCTCCAGTGAATCCTTCCTTCTCATTATGTGGCCAAAGTACTTGAGTTTCAACTTCAGGATCTGGCCTTCTAAAGAGCAGTCGGGGTTGATCTCTTCTAGGACTGACCGGTTTGAACGCCTTTCAGTCCAAGGGACTCGCAGGAGTCTTCTCCAGCACCATAATTCAAAGGCCTCAATTCTTTTGCGCTCAGCCTTTCTTATGGTCCAACTTTCACAGCCATACATTGCAACTTGGAAAACCATGGCCTGGACTATACGCACTTTTGTTGGCAGGGTGATGTCTCTGCTTTTTAGAATGCTGTTTAGATTTGCCATAGCTTTCCTCCCCAGGAGCAAGCTTCTTTTAATTTCTTGTCTGCAGTCCCCATCTGAGGTGATCTTGGAGCCCAGAAAAATAAAATCTGTCACTACCTCCATTTCTTCCCCTCTATTTGCCAGGAATTGAGAGGACCGGATGCCATGATTTTGGTTTTCTTAATGTTGAGTTTCAAGCCAACTTTTGCACTCTCCTTCTTCACCCGCATCAAGAGGCTCTTTAGTTCCTCTTCACTTTCTGCCATTAGAGTGGTATCATCTGCCTATCTTAGGTTGTTGATATTTCTCCCGGCAATCTTAATTCCAACTTTTGTTTCATCTAGCCCTGCCTTTCTCATGATGTGCTCTGCATATAAGTTAAATAGGCAGGGTGACAGTATACAGCCTTGCCGGACTCCTTTTTCAATTTTGAACCAATCAGTGGTTCCGTGTTCGGTTCTCACTGTTGCTTCTTGACCCGCATATAGGTTTCTCAGGAGACAAATGAGATGGTCTGGTACTCCCATCTCTTTAAGAACTTGCCACAATTTGTTGTGATCCACACAATCAAAGGCTTTTGCATAGTCAATGAAGCAGAAGTAGATGTTTTTCTGGAACTCCCTAGCTTTCTCCGTGATCCACCGTATGTTGGCAATTTGATCTCTAGTTCCTCTGCCTCTTCGAAATCCTGCCTGTACTTCTGGTAGTTCTCGATCCACATACTGCTGGAGTCTAGCTTGTAGGATTTTAAGCATAACTTTACTAGCATGTGAAAATAAAGGCTAACATGTACAAAAATGTTTCCATTTTTTTTTTAAAAAACAAACTATTTCAATTCTAGCCTAAACCCTAACCACATACCAGTGACTAGTATGTGATATGTATTTTTAAACCTCAAAGATTACTCCATATTTTTTTGGGAAGAAGGGAACATTTAATTGTGGTTTGTGAAGATGTAGGAGAATTATTCGGGTCTATTATAATTTGTGTTTTTTTATCTTATTTCATTTCCTTTCTTTACTGTTTGCACATTCTAAGTTATAATTCCAACAAATCTGGAGATGGATATATAATTCAGTTTGAAAAAGGCTGAGCTAGCTAGCTAGAGATGGATCGAAACATTGGATTTCAACAGTGAATTCTTATCAGCTTTCTACACACAATCACCTTCTGTTCAGTGTCTTCAGATCATTAGGTATTTTCCTGTCTGTGTTTCATATCAGAGCCTACCAGTGATGGGAAGTACATATTACAATGACACCAGGACAGGGAACTGGTGTTGTTAGACTTTAGGAAAAAGGAAGTTAGACATTAACCTACTCTTTTTGTGTAATCTTTTCTCTAAATCTCTCCTTAACAGATTATTCCTTCCTTCCTTTTTCTATTATGCCTCTTTCATACCTTCCCTGAAGTCAGCTCTCAGATTTTTTAAGAGATGACCAAAAAGCACTATGAAATATCCCCAAAGCTGAATCCTGGTAGATGGCATAGGAGAATACCATACTCAGCAGTATTAAAAGCTACAAAGAGATTTATAGAATTTAGCAATATCCTTTTTCCCAATCTGCCCTAGATCATATAACTATATCATGGGTCGGCAACCCGCGGCTCCGGAGCCACATGCGGCTCTTTGGTCCTTTTCCTGCAGCTCTGGAGCCTCCTCTGCCATTTGCAGAGAGAGAGACAGAGACAGAGAGGCACTTGTGCTTCCCTTCTCTCTCTCTCTTTCTCTCATGTGGACTTGCCCCCTTGTGGGGCTCCTGATTGGCCCTGCACCCAGGCGCCCCATCCCTGGGAGAACTGTAGCCAGGAAGTCCCTTTCCTGGGCTGGCCCTGTCCAAGACGCACATGGCCAGGGAGATGCGCAGGGTAGCCCAGGGTAGCCCCGGGATCCCCCCTGGGAGTGGCCTGCTCGTGCCTTCGCTGAGCAGGCCAGCCCTCCCACAAGCTGCGGCCCCAGGAAAGGGATCTGCCCATTTAGGCTCAACTTTGCTCTGTTTCCCAAGCCCTGAAGGGCACAGCTCGTTTTGAACAGGAATGCCCCCCCCGAAGTCCCGCGCTTTCCCTGAAGCCCACCGGGAGATGGGAGGGGAGGTGATGGCAGTTGCTCTCTTAAGGGACCTCTCGCCAGCCTGATGGACCTGCTAGGGCTGGCAATCCCTGCCTGGGAAAGGGAGGTAAGCAACAAGCGCCGGATCCCCTGCGGGGGAAGCTTGCTCCGTCATTCCTTTCCTTTTGGGTGCTGTTTCTGAAAAGAGGGGGGTACCCAACTGGAGCAGGAGGACCCCTCCCCAGCCTATCCCCACATTTGCCGGGGTTCCGTGGCTTCCTGGGCAATCATCGCTACTTTGGCCAGGAGAGACCCGCACTAATCAATCCTCCTGCTCAGTGATCTGTGTTGATGCCAAAGCCGAGTAGGCGAAGGCGGTGGCTTGCCGATAAAACCAACGGACTTGGAAGTGCCATGGCTGACCTTTTGAGTCGCCGTGAACCTCCATTGACTTCCATGGGGATGCTTGGAAATGAAGGGGTCGATTGAAATCACTTCAAGGATCGAGCTGCAGGATAGCTTTGAGTGGGAGAGAGAGACACAGAGAGACACAAATGCATCTCCACAGGAGATGCAGCAAGGGCAGGGGACGAGGAGGAGTCAGCTATGTCTGTGCATAAGCCCTGAAAGCTTTCTTCCTCTCCCTGATCTTACCTTTCTTGCTTGCCCTCTGATAGAGGTGTCTGCTGGGTTTCCTCAACCTCCTCCCCATTTTATTTTAATCCCACCACCGCCTCCCTCTTTTGCAAAGTTGACATTCTGGGACTCGGAGCTCGCTTCGCTCCTGGTGTCACTTGGCAAAGTTTGAAGGAGAGGCCACCTGTTCCCACCTTCTGCAGAGCAGAACTGCTGCTTCCTTGCCCTCCAAGCGAAAGAACCCCAGAGAGCTGGAAGAAGTCCTTTCTCCCACTTTCCGCTTCTCATCCTCTCTTTTCTGAGCACCCCTCTCAGAGCAAGCCGGAAGCCTCAACTCCAGCCTCCTGCAGCAGGCTGAGATAGGCGAGCCCAAGTGGCCGTTTGATGCCACCTTGGAAGATTTGCTGCAGCAGCTCCTTATCCCCACGTGGCCTCCTCCTCCGCTCCCTGGGAACCTTCACGCCAAAAGGCAGAAAGAAGAAAGTCCCAGAGAGGGAGAGTGCGGGGCAGGGGGAGAGCAGTCTTTTCCGAGGGGAGGAGAAGCCAGGACGGCAGAGTGTCCATACCTGAGCTGGATGGGAGGGGGCAGGGCCGGTACATGTCTAGCCTTCAGCTCCACTTTTTAATCAAGCCCCCTGTTTTGGTGTCATGTTCTAGATAAAAAAACTCTGAAATATGTTCCGAAAATCAGGTCAGCTAAATATATCTGAAGTTGTGAAGCTACCACTTTCTTGATCTTCTTACGCAGCAATGGAATATTTGTGACTGACTATAATTAAACAAGATCTCTGGATCAAGGGAACAATCTTATTTTCAATAGTGATCTAATAACTTCCTCCTTTAAGCATGCAGGAACACACCCTGCATTTTAGTAATCATTAATTACTTCTCAAGATTGGACCTGTTCCAGTCTGGCTGATTTAGTCAGCCAAGAAGTACAGGAGTTGAGCCATCAGGTTATAATGTCTTTCAAAACAGATAGAAAAATACTACTTATTGAGCAATCTCAATATGGGCATTTAAATCTTGACTTGAGAAAAAGAGACTGTTGTGCAGTTAGAACACTAATGTTTTCCCTACATTGTCACAGTTATCCAAATGCAGTTACAAATACTATACTCCAAACTGAGAGATGATTAGATAGAAATTCTGGTTAGTGAGATGAAGTTCCTATAGACTTACCTTTGGACATCACTCTACAAGACTCTGTCAACTGCATCATAAAATAGCACAATAAATATAGCTAGGAGAGATTACCCTTTCCTTTACTCTAGTTCACGGGTTGGCATCCCGCGGCTCCGGAGCTGAATGAGGCCCTTTCAGTTGTCTCCTGCGGCTCCCTGTCCTCAGCCACCATGTGCAGTCTGAAAAAAAAAGTGGGACTAAAAAAGTTCAACCAATCAATTCAAACTTCGGACTGCATGTGGTGGCTGGGAGGATTGCTAGAAAGGTATCCATGGTAAGGAGCCGCTGGTGGCCGGTCTCAGGGTGTCTCATCCCTGCCTGGTGGGTCTCCCCTCACCCTGCTTCGCTGCCACCTCTGTTAGTCAGGGGGTCACCTGGGGTCTCTGTAGCTTCCCTTCTCTACCTGCACCTTTTGGCCATCTCACGGGCAGCAGATCCCCATGGGCTCTTTTGAGAGATTCCCCCACGGTGCCTGCCCAGCCCTTTCCCCACCTGCTGCGTGGTCCTCTTGGCCGTCCTCCTGCTGCTGCTACTGCCGGTTGCGCTGAGCACAGCTGAAGAGGCAGCGATGAGTGGGCAGCCGCGCCCCTTCACCATCCTGCCACCGCTGCCGGTCACGCTGAGCGAGGCCGAAGAGGTGGTGGCGAGCAGACAGCCATGCCACTTCACCATCCTCCTGCTGCCGCCGCTGCCTCCCTCAGTGCTGCAGGAGAAGGAGACTTTGGGTTGTGAGGGTGGCGGGGCCAGCAGCTGGTGCCCCATGGCGGCATTCACTGTTGCTGGTGTGGCCGCCCATGGTGCACCCAGCTTTGGCGTCCTCCTCTTGCAATGGCAAAATGGCTGAGGATGCAGCGGGGACCCCGATGATACTGCAGTGGCCACCACCGGAGATGCTGCCTCCCATCCTGCTCCCCCTCCCCACCTGTTTGGCTGAGGATGCGGCGGGGTGGCTGCTGGGCCAGGGTCGGCGGGGAATCCCGACGATGCTGCAGTGGCTGCCACTGTGCTACCACCACCGGAGCTGCTGCCTCCTGTCCTGCTCCCCTCCCCACCCATTCAGCTGAGGATGCGGTGGGGGCGGTGGCCATGCCGGGGGCGGCGGGGACTCCCTATGATGCTGGAGTGGCCGCCGCCATGCCACCACCGCCACCGGAGCCATTGTTTGTGTCCTACTCCCCCTCCCTGCCCATTCGGTGCTGTCTGCCTTTCGTTTTCTCTCTCTCTCCTCATCTGGAGAGAGAGGGAGAGAGAGGGAAAGAGAGAGAGAGAGAAAGAGAGAGAGGAAAGAGAGAAAGAGAAAAAGAGGAAAGAGAGAGAAAGAGAGAGAGAAAAGAGAGAGACAGAGAAAGAGAAAGAGAGAGAAGAGAGAGAGAGGAAAAAGAGAGAAAGTGAGAGGAAAGAGAAAGAAAGAGGAAAGAGAAAGAAAGAGGAAAGAGAGAGAAAGAGAGAGAGGAAAGAGGAAAGAGAAAGAGAGAGAAAGAGAGGAAAGAGAGAAAGAGAGAGGAAAGAAAGAGGAAAGAGAAAGAGAGAGAAGAGAGAGAGGAAAGAGAATGACAAAAGAGAAAGAGAGAGAAAGAGGAAAGAGAGAGGAAAGAAAAAGAAAGTGGGAGAGAAAGAGGGAGAAGAAAGAGGGAGAGAAAGGAAAAAGAGAAAGGGGGGAGAGGAAAGAGAAAGAGGGGGAGAGGAAAGAGAGAAAAAGAGGAAAGGAAAAGAGAGAGGAAAGAGGGAGAAGAAAGAGAGAGAGAAAGAGGAAAGAGAAAGAAAGGGGGGAGAGGAAAGAGAAAAAGGAAAGAAAAAAGAGAGGAGAGAGAGAGAGGGAGGGAGAGGAAAGAGAGAGAGGAAAGAGGGAGGGAGAGAGAGGAAAGAGAAAGGAAAGAGAGAGAGATACCCTTTTGACATCTAAAATGAAAATATCAAAATGGTTTTGCGGCTCCCAGTGTTTTGTTTTCGTTGGGAAACGTGTCCAAGTGACTCTTTGAGTGTTTTGGATTGCCTACCCCTGCCCTAGTTTGTCTCCACAATATTTCAGCCCTTTCACCCAGGATTAAATCTTGGATAATAGATATTTTACAAAACGATGGTATAAATTATTTCTTGATTTGGTGCCAGCATCTTCTGAAATAAACTACTTCCTTTTTTGCATCTTTACAATTTTGTACATCATTTAAAGATGAAATATTAAGCAAGTTTTCAAGCTTCATATCACTAAGTCTCTATTTAAATTTGAATGAAGAACTCTGAAACATGATAGTTAAGCTGTTGTTGGTATTGCAATAATAAGGTTGGTAACCAAATCTTCTACCCAATTAACTCTAGCTTAAACTGGTTTTGAGCCAGTTTAAGTCCATCAAACATAGCTGGAATTAGTAAACCCATTACTACATTAAACCAGTATCCCACCCTATTGTTTTAGTTTCTGACTACTTTATACTGGCTGAAGATGATGGGAACTGTAGTCCAGCGGAGCAAGATTGCTTCTGTTTAGGAAAGCCTGGAATAAATTACTATAATGCCTGTATTAGAATAATATTTGCCAAATAGATGTAATTTCACTCTGTAACCTTTTTCAATTTTCATCCTTCCCTTACTTTCCAAATGCAGATTATTGACAAAGAAATCAATCCATTTGTGCACAAATGGGAAGAAGAGGGAGAATTTCCAGCATACCAAGTTTTCAAAACTCTCGGGAAAGCTGGATTTTTTGGAATAGACAAGCCAACCAGTGAGAAAGGAACATACTTTTAACAGCTGCCTGTAATTTAGAAAGCATGTCTAATATTTGGCTGAAGCATTCAGAAGCTGGCCTTTCTAAATACATCCTAATTATAGCATTTTAACTTGGATGGAGTGGAATACAAGTCATGCAAAAGCAAATACAAATATAAGTTTACTAAAATCTAAAGCAGGCTTTATGTGGAACATGTTTTGACATGGTACTCGAACTTGTTTTCTAATTTAGCTGTCAAACTACAGTATATAAATCTTCATAACCTTCTTTAATAAATAATTCTACTTGCTGTTTTAATTAACTAATTTAAATGCATTTATTTATAACTTTAGTTATCCCTCCACTATTCAATGTTCTATGTTAAAAAAGTATATTTTAAGGTGATTAAGGACTATTTGTTATGAACCTTTGTAAAATATGCAAGAAATAACAGTCCTAAAGATATGTAAACTGAAAAGCCTTACAACATTGTTCTGGCAAAATATTAAATTGACTTTTGCAAGCTACTCATGTCCATTTTCTGACTTTACTGTCTCATTTGCACAACAATATGTACAGCCAAAGAGCATATTGACTCATTATTGGGCTGTTCTGGAAAGACTCCTCTCTAATCAAATAATTTCTGCAAATATTAAAGTGTTTTAAGTTCCAAGCACAGTACTTCTCTTCCACTTAGAGATGGATAGAACTGATTGTACTACAAAAGAATGGTGTGGTTAATAATACACAGGTTTAATTGAACATGTACAACAAAGTTGGTGGTTTTATTGTTGAGCAATACAGTGTGTCATCACCATGAAATTGTATTTTCTACTTAAAATCAGCTAACTGTGGAAATAGATGACCAGCTATCTTACGTATCTGATTTCCTTAATAGAAGTTTTGAATGTGTGGCACACGTACCACCTGTGGTACATTAGCACATGGCAGGTGGTACGCGCCCTGCCCAGCCAAATGTAGTGGGGGAGGGAACGAGCCAGCGCAGTGCAGGACTTACTGTGAAGGAGTCCTCTGAAGCTACAGAGTGGCTGAGGCGAGGCAAAGGCCCCAGGGTTGGCACTTCCGGCTTACCCAGATGAGAAAGGAGAAGGAGGATGCTGGAGACAGGAGACGCTATAAAAGGAGGCAGTTTGGGCAGGAGAGGGAGAGAGAAAAAAGAGGCAGCCTTGGGAGGAGGCGGAGTCAGCTCTAGCTGCACCAAAGGGAAGGAAGGAGGAGGGCGGGGGGAGAGGAGAGGAGATCAAGCAGGCCGACCATGAGTGGATCTACAACTTCTGTGGCAGCCACCTGTGATGGCAGCAACAAACAGGAAAGAGATGCAGCGGGGGAGGGTCACCATCCACAAGGAATGAAGAAAGGCAGCAATGAAGAAAGGTAGTATCGGATGGAGGTGAGGCAGGGAGGGAGGGAGATGGAGAGTGGAAGGAGTCTTATGTGCTTTTGTGACTTTGAAGTTCTGGGATTTGTGCTCTTAAGGAGTGTTTGGCAATTTCTATTTGGCTGATGGCTGATGTCTCGTGTTAGCTTCTATTGCTCTGCTATTGTTAGCTGTAAGTTTTGCTGTAAGGGATTTTGAAGTATTTTTCTCCTGAATGGATTTTGCCTATAGCATTCCTTTACTTGTGAATGAAGCCATTTGGGGAGGTTGACTTAGCTGGCAGTCAGCACTTACTACATTTTTTCCCCTTTCTTAAATGCCAGCTGCCGACTCCTTAACTTTCCTTTCTAGCTAGTAGCTAATTCTTAAAGGGGAATGTGCCTTTTTAAGCTAGTTCCCTTGGTGGCTTGTCTTTTCTGTCTCTGGAGGCTTTTCCTTGTTTGATGAATATATGGAAGAGGGAAAATATGGGGGGGGGGTTCAAATTCTTCCTTCAGAAGGAGATGGGAATGAGAAAGAGGGAGGCAGGGAAGGAGGGAGGGAGGGAAGGAAGGAAGTCCTGTCTTAGCACTTGGCCACCAGCAGCCCTGCCATTGACTTTGCTTGTCAAAAGATTGCAGAAGGGGATCATGTGACCCTGGGACATTGTGACCATCATAAATATGAATCAGTTGCCAAGCATCCAAATATAAATCACATGACCCTGGGCATGCTGCAATGGTCATAAGTGTGGAAAATGGTCATAAGTCATTTCAGTGCAATTGCAACTTTGAACAGGTTTTTTGGGGGTCATCAAGTTTTTGATACCTTGCTAGGTGGTACTCGAATATTGACATATCCTAAAAGTGGTACAATCAGTGAAAAGGTTGAAAAGCCCTGGTCTAATAGCTTTTATGGACAGTTGTGTTGATGATTAAATTTAATTATATTAAATACTCACTTTTTGTCTATTTGTCAAATATTCTGCTATGGATTGCTGCTATCTTAAGTAGGAATTACAGCTTAAATTTAGAAAGGAGCTAATTAGAGATAATTTTGAGATTTGAATGCCATAGCCAGTTAGCCTAAGTTTGGTCACTTAGATGTTATGGAATTCACTGCGAATTGTGAGTACATGGGGCAGTCTTTAAATTTTATTTATTTATATATGTTTATATAAATAACCCGGAGGACCGGCTTCAGTTTTTTTGCAGGTTTGAATCTTTTGCCTCCCCCCCCTTTTAAAATCTCTTCTCATGGACTGTTTACAGTGAAAACAAAGCTTTATTTTAGGCATTTTCATAAATATCCTTTTTTCTTATATCTAATGCTGTATTGATGCAGCATCTTTGAAAAGCAAATAAGGGTTAATTGCATACTTCAAATCTTGCTTTGAATAGTCAAAAGTGAGCATGTTTATGAATGCATGTCATTCAACTATAGAACAAAACGGAACAAAAGCTTAGTAATAATGTATTTTTTGTCTTTTTCTTCTGCCATTTTGGAAGTAAAGTGTTCAAGTTTTATGTAACTTATTTTGAAGCTATTCCAGATCATACAGAATTGTCATTATAGTTTAGCATTTATTTTCAAGTATAATTCTCCTCACATGGTGGAATATTTCAACATTTTATTCTTATATTCAGGTTTTGCAGCACTTAATAGACCTTAACCTTGAAAAAAACTAAGCAGGGTCAAAAAATAATTAGGAACTCTTAGGTCAAGCCCCTGAAAATGAACCATGACTAAGAAAACAAGATTCACATAAAGTTTCATTAATTTTATTCAATATATGTATCTGTTAATATAAGGGATTAAAATATAGAAACTAAATGTAAATAGTTCTCAGTTTACGACTACAATTGAGCTCAAAATTTCAATTGTTAATAAGGCAGTTAAGTGAGTTGCCCCTCATTTTACAACACTTTTGCCATAGTTGTTAAGTGAATCATGTGGTTAAGCAAATCTGGCTTCCCCCGTTGACTGTGCACGTCGGAAGCCAGCTGGGAAGTTTAAAAACGGTGATCGTATGATCTTGGGTTAATGCAACTATCCTAAAATGCATGCCAGTTGCCAAGCACTGGAATTTTGATCACATGACTCTGTGGATGCTGCAATGGTTCAATGTGTGAAAACTGGTTATAAGTCACTTTTTTTCAGAACTATTGCTCCTTTGAAGAAGCTGCTTTAATTTTGAGGCTTTGGTTGTCTACTCTAGCCCCATTCAGTAATGACCAGTTCCCTGATAAATGACATATACTTGAGGTTACTTAATAAGGTAATGATACAGAATTAATCTTGGGATTCATGTTTTTCTCTCCAAATGTAGAATCAGCTGTATGCATCCTTTCAATTTGGGGAAACAGAATACAAATCTCCCTAGTTTGGGATCAACGATAACCTTTTATTAAGACACATTGTAGAGAAGGACATAGAAACTTCCATGACCATCTTTGCATAAGGGCAGGTTTATAAAATGCTTTTCTGCACCATATGAGTACAGTGGGTTGTATGGGTGGGATCAGTTTTCATTAATTACTCATTATTTACCACTTTTGCTTTTATTATTCAGAGACAGACAGATGGTAATAAATGTAGACAACATTTTCTACAGGCAGTCCTCGACTTAATAATAATAATAACAATGAGATGATGATGATAGTAAAGTTGGAAGGGACCTTGGAGGTCATCTAGTCCAACCCCCTGCTCAGGCAGGAAACCCTATACCATTTCGGACAAATAGCTGTCCAGTCTCTTCTTAAAAACTTCCAGTGTTGGAGCATTCACCGCTTCTGGAGGCAGGTTGTTCCACTGGTTAATTGTTCTAACTGTCAGGAAGTTTCTCCTTCGTTCTAGTTCGCTTCTCTCCTTCATTAGATTCCACCCATTGCTTCTTGTTCTGCCTTCAGGCGCTTTGGAAAATAGCTTGACTCCCTCTTCTTTGTGGCAGCCCCTGAGATATTGGAAGACTGCTATCATGTTCCCTCTCATCCTTCTCTTCATTAAACTAGACATACCCAATTCCAACAGCCATTCCTTATATACTTTAGCCTCCAGGCCCCTAATCATCTTTGTTGCTCTTCTTTGTACTCTTTCTAGAGCCTCAACATCTTTTTTACAGCGCGGTGACCAAAACTGGATGCAGTATTCCAAGTGTGGCCTTACCAAGGCATTGAAGAGTGGAATTAATACTTCACGTGATCTTGATTCTATCCCTCTGTTAATGCAGCCTAGCACTGTGTTGGCCTTTTTGGCAGCTGCAGCACACTGCTGGCTCATATTTAAATGATTGTCCACTAAGACTCCGAGGTCCCTCTCACAGTTACTACTATTGAGCAAGGTACCCCTATACTATACCTGTGCTTTTGTTTTTTCTTGCCTAAATGTAGAACCTTGCTTTTTTCACCATTGAATTTCATTTTGTTAGATAGTGCCCAGTGTTCAAGTCTGTCGAGATCCTTCTGTATCTTAAGCCTGTCTTCTGGAATGTTGGCTATTCCTGCCAGCTTGGTGATGTTTGCAAATTTGATGAGTTCCCCATCTATCCCCTCGTCCAAATAGTTGATGAAGATGTTGAAGAGCACTGGGTCCAGAACAGAGCCCTGGGGCACCCCACTACACACTTCCCTCCATGTAGATGCGGTTCCATTGAGGACCACTCGCTGAGTACGGCCGGTCAACCAGCTACAAATCCATCTGGTGGTGATGCTGTCTACCACACATTTTTCTGTCTTGTCAAGTAGTAGGTTGTGATCTACTTTATCAAATGCCTTACTGAAGTCCAAGTAAATTATGTCCACAGCATTCCTCTGATCCACTAATTTTGTCACTTGGTCAAAGAATGCAATAAGATTGCATGATCTATTTTTGTCAAACCCATGTTGGCTTTTAGTAATGAGTTTGTTTGCCTCTAGGTGTTCGCTGATTCATTGTTTGATTATATTTTCCAGGATCTTCCAGGTATTGAGGTCAGGCTGATAAGTCTGTAATTTCCTGGGTCCATTTTTTTCCTTTTTTGAAGGTGGGAACTATATCAGCTCTTTTCCAGTCCTCTGGTAGTTCCCCTGTGTTCCAGGATCTTTGAAAAATATAGTTCAGTTGTTCTGAGATCACATCTGCCAGTTCCTTGAGAACCTCGGGGTGTAATCCATCTGGTCCTGGTGATTTGAACTCGTCTAGGCTGGGCAGGTGTTCACTTACCATTTTCTTGCCTATCTCAACTTGTATTTCTATTTTGTTTTTTATGGCACTATTTTTGATAGGTTGGTCTCTTTTTTCCCTTTGTGTAAAGACAGATGCAAAAAATGAGTTAAATAGTTCTGCTTTCTCCTGTTGCTTGTCACTTTCTTGCCACTTTCACCCACTAGTGAACCAATCATTTCCTTCACTTTTTTCTTGTTTTTTACATGTTGAAAGAAGCTTTTTTTGTTATTTTTGACTTTTTTCTCAAGTTCATTTTGAGCCTTGGTTTTCCTCACTTCATCTTTGCAGGCTCAGGCTAGTTATTGATATTCTGATTTAATTATATGCCCCTCTTTCCATTTTCTATACTTGTCCTTTTTATCTTTCAATTTGTCAGAGAGTTCTTTATGCAGCCATGCTGGTTTCTTTTGAGAGCTGTTATTTTTCCTCTTTGTTTGGTATTGTGCTAGTCTGGGATTTTATTATCTCATTTTTCAAAATTTCCCAAGCTTCTTGAGTTGTTTTCCCCCTGAGGATTCTCATCCATGGAATACTTCCCAAGCCCTCTCTAAGTTTATTGAAATTAGCTCTCTTGAAGTCCAAGACTCAAGTTTGTGTTCTATTACTTGTGCTTCCATAATGTTGAATTCCAATATTGCATGATCACTTCCCCCCAGGGTTCCTATGGCTTCAACACCTTCTATTATTTCATCTCTGTTAGTGAGAATTAGGTCCAAAATGGCTAATCCCCTAGTTCCCTTCTCTACTTTTTGGGAGACAAAGTTGTCTGGTAGGTTTGCCAGGAACCTGTTTGATCTTCCACCTGGTGCAGAGTTTGTCTCCCAGTTGATGTCAAGGTAGTTAAAGTCCCCCATTACTATTGTGATGTGGAACAGTTCATTTAGTGGCCATTTAGAGTTACAACAGCACTGAAAAAAAGGACTTATGACCGTTTTTCTAAGTGATAACCTTTGCAGCGCCCCCATGATCATGTGGTCAAAATTCAGATGCTTGGCAACTGGTTCATATTTATGACCATTGATGGGTTCCGAGGTCATGTGGTCAATTTTTGTGACCTTCTGACAAGCAAAGCCAATGGGGAAGCCAGATACACTTAACAACAGAGTTAGTAATCAACTGCAGTGATTCACTTAAAAATTGAGGCAAGAAAAGTTGTAAAATGGGGCAAAACTCACTTAACAAATGTTTCACTTAACAACAGAAATTTTGGGCTCAATTATGGTTGTAGATTGAGGACTACCTGTTTTGTGGGGTTTTTTTGAAAGAGCTTCACTCATTGAAACTCCTATGTGTTGCATAATAATATTAACAATAACAATAATAATAATAAAATTGGGAGGGACTTTGGAGATCATCTAGTCCAACCCCCTACTCAGGCAGGAAACCCTACACCATTTCAGACAAATGGCTGTCCAGTCTCTTCTTAAAAACTTCCAGTGTGGGAGCATTCACTGCTTCTGGAGGCAGGATGCTCCACTGATTAATTGTTCTCACTGTCAGAAAATTTCTCTTTAGTTCTAGGTTGCTTCTCTCTTTGATTAATTTCCTTTCATTGGTTCTTGTCCTACCTTCAGGTGCTTTGGAGAATAGCTTCACTCCCCCTTCTTTGGGGCAACCCCTGATATATTGGAACACTGCTATCATTTATTTATTTATTTATTTCTAAAATTTATATGCCGCCCAATCCCAAGGGACTCAGGGCGGCGTACAAAATTAAAACAATAATCTGACAATAAAACAATAAAATAAATACATTCATACAGCATGTCCAATCATATCCCGCCCCCCCCCCCGGGGACATCAGCCCAAGGCCTGCCGGAACAGGAGAGTTTTAATGAGCCGAGGTGGCGCAGCAGTTAGAGTGCAGTACTGCAGGCCACTTTAGCTGACTGTGTGCAGCAGGTTCAAATCTCACCGGCTCAAGGTTGACTCAGCCTTCCATCCTTCCGGGGTAGGTAAAATGAGGACCCAGATTGTTGGGGGCAATGTAAATATATATATACATTGCTTACTGGTGTACACCGCTTAGAGAGTGCTTGCACTTAAAGCGGTATATAAGTCTCATAAATAAATAAATAAATAAATAATGGCTTTCTTAAAGGCCGGCAGGGTGGGAGTAGTTCGAATCTCGGGGGGAAGTTGATTCCACCAGGTCGGAGCCACCACAGAAAAAGCCCTTCCCCGAGGGCCCGCCAGCCAACATTGTCTGGCCGATGGGACCTGAAGGAGGCCCAATCTATGGGACCTCACCGGTCTCTGGGAACTGTGCGGCAGTATGCGGTCCTGTAAGTAACCTGGCCCTTATCCATGAAGGGCTTTAAAGGTGATAACCAACACCTTGAATTGCGTCCGGAGACCCACAGGAAGCCAGTGCAGCTCGCGGAGGATAGGTGACACATGGGCGTACCTTGGCGCGCTCACAATCGCTCTCGCGGCTGCATTCTGAACCAATTGCAGCCTCCGAACGCTCTTCAAGGGTAGCCCCATGTAGAGCGCATTACAGTAATCCAGTCTTGAGGTGACAAGGGCATGAGTGACCGTGAGTAAAGCCTCCCGGTCCAAGTAAGGCCGCAACTGGTGCACCAGGAGAACCTGGGCAAAGGTCCCCCTGGCCACAGCTGATAGAAGTTGTTCCAAATGTAGCTGTGAGTCCAGGAGGACACCCAAGTTGCGTGCCTGCACTGAGGGAGGTAAATTTGCCCCCCCCCGGACTAATGATGGACCATCCAGTTGACCTTTGGGAGGCAAGACCCAGAGCCACTCGGTCTTGTCAGGGTTGAGTCTAAGCCTGTTCACCCCCATCCAGACCCTCACATCTTCCAGGCACCGGCACATCATGTCGACTGCTTCACTGAAAGGACACGGGGTGGAGATATACAATTGGGTATCATCCGCGTATTGATGATACCTTACCCCGTGTTGCCGAATGATCTCACCCAGCGGTTTCATGTAGATGTTAAAAAGGAGGGGGGACAGGACCGAGCCCTGAGGCACCCCATGATCGAGGCGCCTAGGGGTCGATCTCTGTCTGCCCGCCAACACTGACTGCGACCTGTCAGAGAGGTAGGAGGACAACCACCACAATACGGTGCCGCCCACCCCCACCTCTCCGAGACGATGCAGAAGGATACCATGGTCAATGGTATCGAAAGCCGCTGAGAGGTCAAGAAGCACCAAGATAGAGGAATGACCCCTATCCCGGGCTCGCCAGAGGTCATCAGTCAGTGCGACCAAAGCAGTCTCAGTGCTGTAGCCGGGCCTGAAACCAGATTGAAAAGGGTCCAGATAATTAGTTTCATCCAAGGATCACAAGAGTTGGGACGCCACCACCTTCTCTACAACCTTCCCCACAAAGGGGAGGTTGGAGACAGGACGAAAGTTCTTCAAAACAGCTGGGTCCAGGGAAGGCTTCTTGAGGAGGGGCCTCACCACCGCTTCCTTCAAAGGTTGCGGGAAGACCCCTCCATCAAGGAAGCGTTGATTATCGCCTGGAGCCAGCCTCGTGTCACCTCCCTACTGGCAGAAACCAGCCAGGAGGAGCACGGGTCCAATAAACAGATGGCGGCATTCATTGCCCTCACGGCCTTGTCCACTTCATCCGGGGTCACAGGCTCAAACTCGCTCCAGATAACATGACTAAGACCAGCCCCCGGCAACTCGGCTGGCACTGCCCAGTCGGAGTCCAGGTCTCTCTGAATCTGAGCGATTTTGTCCGAAAGAAACTGAACAAACTCCTCAGCTCTCCCCTGCAAGGGTTCCTACGCCTCCTCCACTTTAAGAAGGGAGCAGGTCACCCTAAACAAGGTGGCCGGGTGAGATTCTGCGGACGCCATAAGTGCGGAAAAGTGAACACACTTTGCTGCCCTTATCGCCACTAAATAAGTCCTAAGATAGGCTCTTAATAGTGATCGGTCAGATTCAGAGTTACTGGCCCTCCAACGTCGCTCTAGACGTCTCTTGTGGCGCTTCATCTCCTGGAGTTCCTCAGTAAACCAAGGCACCCTCCGGGGACCACCACCACAGAGAAGTCACAAAGGCGCAATTCGATCCAGGGCCCCGGACACCGCCTCATTCCAGGCTGCAACCAGGGACCCAGATGAGCTGTGGACAAGGGAGTCAGGTATTTCCCCAAGCTCCTCCTGGAACCAATCTGGGTCCATTAGGCGCCTGGGGTGGAACCACCTAGTTGGCTCCCTCTCCCTACGATGGGGGAGTGATTCTCTGAAGTCCAGCCTCAATAGGAAATGATCTGTCCATGACAAGGGAGAGATCTCTATTCCTCTTAATTCCAGATCATGTCTCCATTGCCCCGAGAGAAACACAAGGTCGAGTGTGTGACTACCCCTATGAGTCGGATCCTGAATTACCTGGGTCAGGTCCATGGTTGCCATGGAAGCCATGAACTCTTGCGCCGCCTCTGAGCGATCGCCGAGTGATGGCAGGTTAAAGTCCCCCAGTACCATAAGTCTGGGGAACTCCACCACCAACCCAGCTACTGACTCCAGCAACGCAGGCAGGGCTGTTGCAATGCAGCTGGGAGGTAGGTATGTCAGCAGCAAGCCCAACTGAACCCGTGAACCCAACTTCAATAGGAGGGACTCACACCCAACAACCTCCAGGGCAGGAATCCCACGAGGATTCAAAGACCTCCGAGCTATGACTGCCACTCCCCCACCCCTGCCCTGATGTTGAGGCTGATGAAGCACCACAAACCCGTCCGGGCACATCTCCGAGAGGGAAACACCCCCCTCAGGGCCCAGCCAGGTTTCGGTTATACATGCCAGGTCAGCCCCACTGTCCAATATTAAATCACGGACAAGGGGGGCTTTGTTGACAATGGACCTGGCATTAAGCAACAGCAGCCTACAACTAGGGCCCTGTACTCCTGTCACCAGTACTACAGGATGGGCCTTTTGAGGGGCCGGAACAAGGAATCGCTCTAATATAGCGAGTCCTCATTCCCCAAAGATGGCCTGCCCCTCGGCTCCTGCCATATCTGCCCATCCCAGTCATAACCGGGATGCTCCGACCTTCTCCCCTCCCCGGAGTACCCCCACCCTCACCAACCTTCTCCCTTCCTGACCGGACTAGCTTTCCATACAGACCAAGCCCAAGGGTAAGTCCTGCCCCCCCCCCCGCTTTTGCTATTGCACTCAGTAGAGGGGGCACCAGGATCCGCCCCTGACTCCACCATTCTCCTACCCCAAACGCTCAATACACATTCACACTCAATATACATAAAAAATAAAAATATTCACATTCATATGCCCTAAATACAATAATAAAATTTATACCTTACAGGGCCACCATTCATCTACATACATACACATACCCACAACAAACATTCTCTAAAAAATATTGCCCCTCCATGTCCCAGGCTGGTCCAGTGTGGCTGGCTAGGTGATCATTAGGTGCTTGTCTGGGGGCAGCCCGTACTTGGCCTTATGCTCCTCAAAGAGCTGAGTCAACTTCTCCAAGTACCTCTCGTGCAGCTCATCAATGGCTTCTCCAGACACCCAGCAATTGTGTAAAGTCAACCCAACGATGCCGGGGCTGTAATTCATCTTCTTCCACGGGGTGCCGGTGTAGGCCGGCTCCTCTGGCCCACTCGACGGCCTCCCCAGGGGCCCGTTCCCCAATGCCGGCCCGCCGCTTTCCCCAGCAGGGCCCAGCAGCAGCGTGTAGTTGAAACCGAAGGTGCTGGCCTTGTCGCACTTCCTCTTGTTGCTGGCTGCCGCTGCAACAGTGGCGGCGGCGGTTGCCACCGGGGCAGCAGGCGAAGCCGCGCAGGGAGCCGAGGCCGCCGGACAATAAGCCAGGACCATCTGGATGAGATGTTTTTAGTTGGCCTTCATGTGGTTTGGGATTGGAGGCTGTAAGGTTTAAGTGCTTGCCTTCTCCTCTTTCATCGGTATACCGGTAGGAGCAGAGTGATAGACCTAAGATCAATGTTTTGTCAGTACTGCAAGCCACTTTAGCTGACTGTGTTCAGCAGGTCAGCAGTTCAAATCTCACCGGCTCAAGGTTGACTCAGCCTTCCATCCTTCCGAGGTAGGTAAAATGAGGACCCAGATTGTTGGGGGCAATTTAAAATATATATATACATTGCTTACTGGTGTACACCGCTTAGAGAGTGCTTGCACTTAAAGCGGTATATAAGTCTCATAAATAAATAAATAAATAAATGTTTTGGTTTGAAGATCAGTCTTCTCTTACTCATGTTTTCTGTTCTTCCATCCCCCAACTGCTCCTTCCACTGTTAATCCAAGAAGATTTGATTGTCATCCCTCATCCTTCTCTTCATTAAACTTCATTAATATCCAATTCCAGAAACCGTTCCTTATATGCTTTAGCCTCCAGTATCCTAATCATCTTTGTTGCTCTTTTCTGTACTCTTTCTAGAGTCTCAGCATCTTTTTTACATCGTGGTGACCAAAACTGGATGCAGTATTCCAAGTGTGGCCTTACCGAGGCATTGTAAAGTGGTTTAAGTTTGGGTTTCCGTGCTGCATGGTAAATAGCTCTCTGTAAGAGTTAAAATCCCAGGCCACCTGCATATTGATTGAGATAGCTCTTCAATGAATTGCTATGTGGATTATCCTTTCTTTTCCTTTTTTTGCTTTTATTCACAGTCCATAGGCTAATTTCTTCTCCCTTAATCTAGATTCTCAGCAGGAACATATGCGAGAGTTTATCATAAAATCCTTCAGGATTTAGCAACATACTTAAAAATCCATTAACCTTCTGACACATTCCCACTTCTACAAAACCTGTTCTATTATTTCTTGTTATGAAAAGAAAAGTGGGAAAGAGTAACTTCAAAGAAATTTGAAAATTCCCAGATGTCCAGAAGTTTAATTTTCAGTTCAAAATCCTTTCCTTTTTACTTTTTTTTTTGTCATTGTACAACATAGCAGAATATATTTTACTGGTAATCATTAAAAATAAGCTTTAAAATGCTGACGCACTATGAACCAAATTACTTGGAATACACACTTTTAAAATATTTGTTCTTGAATTGGTCAGAAATGATACATAAAGGATTGGGTTGAGTTGGATTTGATATGGTGTGGTTTTACCCAAATATTTGATCCAAACTATGTAATACTGAAACGCAAGCTTTGGTTCATTTCCTGGATATTGTTTTGTTTTATGGCTGCACTTTTATTATTCTACCTAAATTGGCAGAGCAAGTTTTTACTAAGGGAAAGCCAAGGGAAACAATTTACAGATATCATTGTCTGTTGTCTACAGCGGAGTTTTTCTCTGGTTTCAGTACCAGAAGTCAATAAGAAGTCATAAGTTAATTTTAGACTTGTGGTTCACAGTTTTGAATACACAGGCAGTCTTCAGAAGATGCTGAGATTCAATTGTAAGCAGCACTGAGGGTGAAGTGCAGGCATATGAGGCAGCTACATAATATGATCTGCTCTTAGGAATTGTCCATTGAGGATACGGAAGAAAATTACATTCTGCTATACCATTTGTTTTATTAATTTTTTTCTCCATCCTCTCCCTCTCTCTTTTTTGCTTCTGAACTACTATTTTTATTCCTGCTCTGCATCTTCAAGTATTTATTTATTTTTTTGCAAAAAACATCAAGTTTTTAACATTTTTATTTATTCACGAGGGTGTAATTGTCTCTCTGCATGTGGACTTTGATATATGATAGACAGTTTTCAAGGAAGCACTTGTGCATGGAAAGCAGCTTGAGGTTCAACTGTAATGCATTAGAAATGGCTCTTTCCAAAGGAACATTATTCACTTGTCAATCAAGACTACTTTGTTCTAAATAATTTATAATTTATTACAAAATATGATTTTCCAACTTTCCTTTTATGGAACTGACACCAATTTAATCCACTTTGAAAGTCCCCCCCCTTAAAAATTACACAAGTATTTAAAAGTGTTTTGGACATTCAACCAGTAAGTAAGTAAGTGAGTAAATAAATGTAAGTTTGCATTTCTGAGCAAAAATACTGATGGAGCTGGAATATTTAAACAATGGCTATAAGAGAAGAGGTGAATATATAAAATAATTAATATTTTCCTAAGACAATATATAGTAACATAAAATGTCTCTAAGTTCTGTTAGGCCAGTCTTCCATATCTTAATTTTTATATGCTACCTTTTTGCTGTGTGCTTTATACAGATACCTAGTACAATCCTACTTTTCCATTTATGTTCAAAAGTATTTTTAATAAAATTTATTGCTTTTATAATTCAAGTTTTAATATTCCAAGTACCTGGAATGTCTAATATTAAATTAAGTATATTAAATATAAATGAATATTTCAAAAGGCTTTAGTAAATTTCTAGAAATATAATGTTTATACATCTTTTCATAGAATTCATGTGTCTTAAAATGATTCTGTACATTCCATATCTTCTCCATTATTATAATTCATTCTGCAGTATAAAGCCATTCTACATTCTGGGTAGCTAATGTTTGAATTAAATAATGCTTCTTCAGAATGTGTATTTGCTTTTACACATAATCACCACATTCACTAGATATTTCTTGTAATAATGGACAAGCTTCTTAAAGTTGTTATGAAAGCTACATTTGTCTTTTCAGCCAGATTCTGTTCACCTCTTCTTTGAGTCAAACATCTCAAAAAAGTTTTTTTCAGCTTTGGGAAAAGGTGAAAATTGCTTTGTGCCAAGTTTTAATTATATGGCAGATGGAGTAAGATAAAGAGATCCAACTTTGTAATTGCCATTTGGGTAGCCTGAAAAATGTGAGACCAGGCTTTAGCACATTACAACAAATTTACTTTCTTGTGCTTCTGAACTCTGCTTAATCATTGTTTCAAAGTTTTGAATATTTTAATGTAGGACTTTGAGTTTATAACAGTACCTGATTCAGGAAAATCCATATGAATAGCAGCATCTGATTCCAAAAACTGTGGCAACTTTCCTCTGAGTGATCTGATTGTCCTTGATCAATTTATCAATCTTTTTTTTTAACAACAAATTTTATTGGTTTTTTCTTTTTACAAACAAGTGCTTAGGAAACAACGTGATGACAGGGTAATCAGTTATCCAAGAGCAAAATCATAAATATGTAATTCAAATTAGATCATTAAAAACTCCCTCTCTATTCCCTCAAATAATATATTATATCCAAATTAGTGTATTTCAATACAGTTAAGTCAATCAAAACAATCATCAATAACATTTCATCTATATGAATCCAAATCCTATATTAAGTTTTACTATTTTCAATTTCCATATTCTGTTTTGCTACAATAAAAATGTTATTGACACTTTAGGTGTCTCTCCATTCCCTTTTTCCTTAACATATTCAGTAATCATTTATTAATATCATTTCTTATTTTTTCAAAAATCCCTCTTTTTAACAGCAAAAATATTATTCCAAAAAATACATTTCTACACTATTTTTTAAATCTATAATCTATCAATCAATCAATATCTATATCAAACTCCTTTAACCCCCACCTAAAATTGCTATATCCACAACAAACATGTTAATACACAAACAAACATCTTCTTACTAAGTTCAAATATTTAGTTAATATTTATTCAATCTAACGTCTTATTCACCCATCTTAAACCATGAATCAATCCGTACCTAGAAAGCCTTTTAAACCCGTTATGTAGAGTTTTGGATCACACTCTTAAATCTTATTCTAGCTTTCTTTTTATGCCAAGTAGGTTTCCATAACAGAGCCTGAGGCTCAACAATTAAGTCTCTCTTTGTGCCTTGTAGTATCATTTGGGTCAAGAAATAGCGTCCCCTCCTCTGTTTTGGAGATCTGACTCCTTTGTAGATAGTTCTTTGTTGTTTTAGAGATTCAAATCTTGACATTTGGATCTGTTGAATAGAACACTCAATTATATCCAATTTTGTAATTAGTAGATGATTATCCAAGTTATCATGGTTCTCAATTAGTTGTATTTGTATATCCATTTCTGTTGGTTTTAAGATTGTAAGTAATTTAATTACAGTCATATTTTGTTCATCAGAAATCTCATTAAGTTATATATAAAATGAAGTAGAATCTTCTTTAATGTTGATTTGTTCTGCTTCTGTTGTTTTTTGGTCTGTAGACTGTTCAGATAAGATCTGGAGGTCAGTTTGTAGATTCAAAGTAAAATTTCTGTTTTTTATTTCTGTAGTACTCTTTTATTTGTAGACGTATTTGCTCAGTGGCTTCATAAATTTTTTTCAATATAAGTTTACAGTTAAGTTGTGAATAGGGTTTCTCCATTTCGATAGTGATTAGAAACAGTCCTGTTATCTTTTAGTGGAGGCTATATTAAAAAAACATTTAACCAGTGTCCACTCCCACAAATACAACTGTTGGATTTCTTTGTCTTTTCCTTTTTATGATGATCTGAAGGTCAAGCCAGTCTCAACATCAAAGAGAGAAAAAAGACAGTTGCAATTGTAACGTTCTCCACAAGGTGTCCTCAGTAGACTGTGAAATCTCTTCTCAGACACCAAAAATAACATTAACAAGATCAGAAAAAGAAAAAGAAATCTTTACATGTAAACTAAATCCAGTAATAAGTTCAATAATAGAAATTTTTTCAAGACCCCAAAGTAGATGGAAAAGTAAAGAATAGTCAATTAAAGTTAATTTTCAGTCCATTTAAACTTCTTTTCCCAAACTCACAAACACCGCTTTCTTAAAGCAGGGAAATAGTTCCAAAAATGCATTTTACAGGAAGCAAAAAAGAAAAGAGGACTAAGAGAGGGGAAAAAAAACTCACCCGGATCAACCACGGTAGTTCTTGCACTTAGATGTTCTTCTGAATTCTGGTTACAGCAGCAAAGTGATCGGCCATTTTGCTGGCCGATCTTTCCTCCGTCGGCCCTAAGGAGCATTCTTGGACTGTGGAAGGAGCTGCCACCCTTCCACAGTCGACAAGGGCCTCCTCAATGGTAGTCACCTCTCCAGGGCGACTTTTCGATCTGGTTAAGGGTCTGCCAGCAGATAGAAAGCACCTGGCGAAGAGAGCAGTCTGCAGATGCCGCGACCTGCAACCAGAAGTCAATTTATCAATCTTTCTCATGTGAAACTTAACAGCTGCTGTCCCACTTCATTCATTTCATTCTTGATTACTCAATTAAACTTTTCTCAGCTTACCATCTTTACATTTGTTGGCCTAGTCGTGCACAGTGCTCACGTCAATACAATTGTAACCATAAGCAACCTGCATTCAGGCTGAATGAGAGGAAGTTCAGTTGTAGAAAGTCCTTTGACAAGCAAAAATTCAATAACTATGTGCTTAAAGTGTCCTTCCACGTACTGAATGCAGGCTTCCATTCATGAACAGCAATAACATTCTTTTCTCACAGTAACTTCTTACTAGCTGAAATGAAAGAACAGATGCTCAAGAACCCATCACAGCTTCTAGCATATCAGTATTGCAATCTGTTGGTGACATGACATTGAAAATATTATTTAATATTTCATCCACATTTGGACACAAACACAGACGCAAACACAAGTGCACAAACTGCACAAACACATACATACACACCCACACACACACAATATGTATTTATAAGCTTAGTTATATTGGCACTCATTAAGGTAGTCCTTGACTTACAAGCACTCACATAGCAGCTGTTTGAGATTAAATACCCCAAAAGGTATTAAGATACGCCTCTTCCCTGCAATCACATAAACACATTTTGGGCGCTTGGCAGCCAGCCCAAATTTATGCTCATTAGGATGTTTTTGCCAAAAATCTGCTTTTCAGCAAAAATGCCTTAGAGAGAACCCTACTGTTAGTGACAGTGGGGTTCACTTAGCACTGTGCTCACTTAACAATCACAGCTTTCATTTAACAACCACTGCAAAACTCATAAAATTGGGTCACTTATGTGATGACCCACTTTATGACTGGTAGGTCATGAGTCATTATGGTCATGATGAGGGTGGGGGGTGGGAGAGAGACGGTTATTACTCTTAAACTTTGTTGTTCTTTGACACTTCTTTGCTATTTTTAATTCTTTTTATTGTACACCTCTTTTGGAAATATAACATACAATTAAAAAGCAGATTATAGATTCTTTTGCAATACATTTCAACGAACTTCTTATATTTTGGCTTCCTGTTTCTCTTTCCTTATATTTTATCTCTAACCTTTTCAATAAAAAGTCAGGGAGATTTGTTTGACTCAGCATCCATTCTTCCAAACAAAACTAAGCCAGCATATACACATTGTTCCTTTTTCAAAAACAGCCATTTTTTCTACTGCCAGAAATTTTATGTAAGATAGGCAAGCCAAGAGAAAGACAGATGAACTCTGTAGTTTCCTTCAGATCTGTTCTTTCTAAGTATATGTTTGTTTTTCTGGGAGTATGATGTGAAGAAATGAGTTTATCAAGCTATTTTAAAAATAATATTTTTTAATGATCAAGAAGACCATGGCAAAATTATAGTGGAGTTTAGAAAAAGCACATTTAGTTGGAAGAACAAACAAAAGTATCAGGCTGTCCTTCCTAACTTCCTTGCACAAATTAAAGCATGAACCCAATGTTATTTCCTCTTACTAGTTTTGTACATTGAATTCCATTCCTGCTGGAGCGCATTTATTAAATAAAAAATATCTATTTTGCAAGATTTTTTATTTTTATTCTATTTTGTAAGATTATTTATTTTGTCCATTTTATTATATACCACACACACACACACAGAGAGAGAGAGAGAGAGAGAGAGAGAGAGAGAGAGAGAGAGAGAGAGAGAGAGAGAGAGAGAGAGAGAGAGAGAGAGAGAGAGAGAGAGAGATTCTATTTTGTTTTGTACATGCTCTATGTGAATGTGTGTGTGTCCATCTGTCTGGTCTTGTGTCTATCTGTCCTGCAGTAGGCAATAAAATTTGTTTTATCCAAAGTTATGTAAACAAAATTCATTAGTTTATAAGTAAGGACATGAGTGCTTAATGTCTGATAACTTCTGCTTGTAACTTATATTTTATTTTATTTTTTTATTCATCAATATTTCAAGGCTGCCTGATTCTTCAATAGTCTGAGTGGCTTACAAATAAATATGCAAGGAAGAAAACTGTATAAAAAGAAGAATATAGCTTACCAGAACCTAGGACAAAACTAAACTAACTAAAAGGGATACACAACTTCTTTCAGAATGTTATAAGGATAGAGGCTGCTTGAATCTCCAGGAAGATATCCTGGAGCTTGTTGCAGCGCAGTAAGCATATCTTCTGAGTCACCCAAAATTTCATTGTTTAAAGCAGAGGTGAGGAATGATGGCCTCTTTATGACTGATGGACTTCAACTCCCAGAATTCCTGAGCCAATATTCTGGGAGTTGAAATCTAAAGTCATAAAAGGGTCGTCATATCCCACCTCTGGTTTAAAGGCTCCAGAAGGCTCAAAAGGATTCTAGGTATAGTTGGATACCCCCAGCCACAGATACAATTAATTAATCCAAACTGTAATGCAGATTTTGAGAATGGAAATCAAATGCTGATTTTTATGGCTATTTTTATTTTGGCTCTATCTCCATTTGGTTGATATTGTCTTGAAAGCCTGATAATTAATCAAATTTTTAATAGTTGAACCTTTAACAGGAAACAGTGGTATTATTCAGAAATTTAAACCTGTCATCTGAAATATGAGTTTTATTTTCTACCTTGGCGGAGCTAATGTTGCCCTCAGTTGCTGTATGATAAGCTAAAAATGATACCATGTTTTTTCGCAGGCAATAGATGAAGCAGCTGATGGATGGGCTAGTATGGTGCTGGGAAAAATAATATACCCCATGTAAAAGCACTTCCTAGCTACCACGGGATGACATTTTTGTATGTGATTGTGTTTATGCAGTTGTAGTTTCCACCTCACCAAGTGGCAGTTGTTACTAGGCCTGGAAAAAAAAAGAGAGAATTGATGGCTATAAGCAAGGGATAGATGATGGGAAATGGGACCAGAATTTCCATTGCTAAGTGACATGGTTGTAAAGCATGATATCATATGACTGCATTGCTTAGCAATGGAGATTCTGGATTACCAGTTGCTTTCATTAAGCTCGGTATCATGAAATCACTATTTGCAGCCTCCCGTTGGTTTCCCCATTGACTCTGTGTGCAGAAAGCTGGCAAAGAAAGTTATGAATGGCAATCATGTGACCAGCAGATGTTGCAATGTCACAATTGTGAACCAGTCATCAAGTATCTGGATCGTGATACTGTAACTGACTTAATACAAGAGCTAACTATAAGTACCACTCATTCAGTGCCATCACAATTTGAATGGTTAGGGTTTTTTTCCACAAATTTTATTAAATGTACATTTAAAAACAGAAGTGGACATGATTCAACTTCCCTGGCAACAACACTGCTATTAGTATTACCTTATGTTACAGAAAGAAAAACAGAAACTTAAAATACATTCTATAACAGGACAGAGTATAACAAACTGTACATATAACATCTGTAATTTTTTTGGTAAACCATCTTTTAGTCGTCAACGTTGTATTTACATATCTTTCAGTTGTGTCCTAATATAGGTGTTAATAAGAAGTCCTTACGATATCAATTAATCAATCGATAATCATCTCAGCGATCCTCCTTATCTCTAACAATCGTACAAATTTTTCCAAATTTCATAATACTCCGTTCCAGTTTTATTTTTAATCTCTAGAGTTAACCTGTCCATTTCAGCACAGGATAAGATTTTATTTATTATTTCTTCTTCGGTGGGGGTTTCCTTTCTTTTCCATTTTTGAGCGTATGCCAATCTTGCTGCGATTAAAATATGCAATAGTAAGTAGAGAGATGCTTTGCTGAGTTTATCATTAATAATCCCTAATAAGAAAGTTTCTGGTTTTAAATCAATTTTTTGTAATAGTATTTTTTCCAGCCAATTTTTAATCTGATGCCCAAAATTTTGCACTTTTGAACATTCCCACCACATGTGATAGTAAGTCCCTGGAAACCTTCTACATTTCCAGCATGTCAATGAGGTTTTTTAATCTATTTTTGCTAGCCTTATAGGGGGAAGGTGCCATCTATAAAACATCTTGTATAGATTTTCTTTATATGAGGTGGCTAGTGTTAACCTCCTGTTTCTATCCCATATATGTGATTACTCTTCCTAAATTTATGAATTTGGGGTGCATGAATATCTCTAATATGGATAGCCAATTGGGAATTTTTATATAATTAAAATTTTTACGTCTAATAGTGCCCATCTAATATGGTGATTCTGAAAATACTGATGAGCCTTATATTTCCTGTCCCACATTGTGGCATGCCACCCTATTTGCATGTCATGGCCTTCTAATGCCAATAGTCTTCTGTTCCTTAAGTGTATCCAATCCTTTATCCATACCAATATTGCTGCTTGATAATATTTTTCCCAATTCGGGAGGCTGATCCCTCCTCTTTCTTTTGGATTCTGTAATAATTTTAATTTAATTCTCGGTTTTCTACCTTGCCAGATAAATTTGGATGTAATTCTGTTTAAATTTTCAAAAAAATCCTTGCCTAATTTAATTAGTACACATTGGAATAAAAAGAGTAATTTGGGAAGTATATTCATCTTGATTGTCGCTATTCTCCCTATAAAAGAGATCTGCAAGTTTTTCCATCTGTCTAAGTCTGCTATAATTTGATCTATTAATTTATCATAATTTTCTCTTTTGAGTGTAATACAGCTTGCCGACAGTTGGATTCCCAAGTACCTTACTCTTTTAGATGTCTGGATATTAATTTTCTCTACTAGCTCAGTTTCTTGTAGATTGGACATGTTTTTAACTAACATTTTAGTTTTTTCTTTATTAATTTTCAACCCTGCGACATCTCCATAATTTTCCAACACCTGTAATAATCTTATTCCAGATTTTAAAGGGTCTTTCAGAATGAAAACTAAATCGTCTGCATACGCCTGTAATTTAAATGTCTCTTTTCTGATTTCTAATCCTTTAATCAGATTATCTTTACAAATTATTCTTGTGAGTGCTTCTAAAGAAAGAATAAATAATAGAGGAGATAGTGGACAACTTTGTCTCATGCCTTTTTGTATTTGGACGCTATTTGTTAATTCTCCGTTTATGATTACTTTTGCTTCTTGTTTGGAATAGATTGGTTTAAACATGTTTATAAATTTTTCCCCGAATTCCATCTGTTTAAATTGAGTCGACATAAAATTCCATTTGACATTATCAAACGCTTTCTGAGTACCAACAAAAATCAATGCCATTTGTTTTTCGCTATGTAATGCATAGTATTCTAAGGTGTTTAGTATAATCCTAACATTATGTCTAATTTATCTTTTAGGCAAGAAGCCGTTTTGGTCAGTATGGATAAATTCAACTAAATATTTTTTTAATCTTTCTGCCATTATGGTCATGAAAATCTTATAATCCATGTTCAGTAAAGAGACGAGCCTATAGTTTTTAATGCAGGTCAAATCAGAGTTTTCTTTAGGAATTAGTGAGATGATTGCTTCTTTCCATAAGTTTGGGGTTTTTGTTGTATTTAGTCCATCATTAAATATGTCCAGTAGGGTTGGGGCCAAAAGTTCTTGGAGGTTCTTATATATTTCAGATGGTAATCCATCAGGGCCAGGTGTTTTATTACTTTTTTGCTTTTTAATTGCTTCTATAATTTCCTGGACTGTTATATCTTTATTTAATATATTTTGGAATTCTTCCGGAACCTTCAGTAAGTCCACTTTCATAAGATATTGTGATATTCTTTCCTCAGTAACCTTTTCATCCTCTTTATAAAGATTTTTATAGAATTCATATGTCACCCATTTTTTTCTTCATTCTGATGTACCACTCCCCTGCTTGATTACATAATTTACTAATCCATCTTTTATCTTTTTGTTTTTTTCAATCTATAAGCCAACTATCTCCTGGGTTTATTTGCCTATTCAAAAAAGTTTTGTCTAATACTTTTTATTTTATTTTTTGCCATTTCTCTCTTTTATATAATGTTCAATTTATGCTTATTTAAATCTAGCTGTTGTTTTAGGTCTCTACAATGTGGGTTTTTTTGTAGTTCTGATTCTAATTTTTTGTATTCTTCCTCTAAACCTTTTCAATATTGCTTTTTCTTTTATATTCATTGACCATGTACGCAATTGCAGTTCCTCTCATAACAGCCTTGGCCATGTCCCATAAATTTTGAGTGCTAGTCTCCTTTTGTTATTTATCTAAGAAAATGTCCGCATTTGTTCCTCCATCTTATGCTTAAATTCTATTTGGTTTAAAATTGCCTTTTTAGAGTCCACTTCCTTGTTGCTGTCTTCTGTTCTTTCCATTTAATTATAATGGGGTTATGATCTGCCCAAGTATTAATATCTATTACTACCTCATCAATATCTGAATTTAATTCTTTCGTTGTCCAGACCATATCAATTCTGGACCATGATTGATACCACCCTGAATAGTATGTAAATTGTTTTTCATTCAGATTTCTCTCCCTCCAACTATCTTGAATATTTAATTCTTCCGCCATTTTAAAAAAAGTACCAGGTAATAATCTCCTACTTCGTTTCCTTACTTCCTCACTCTTATAATCTAATTCTCTATCTATAATTGCATTAAAATCGCCAATTATACAAATATTCTCATATTCCATATCAGCAATAACCTTATGCAGTTTCTTATAAAATTGTCTTTGTTTTTCATTGGGGGCATAAATTCCTACCAGGGCGACCTTTTTATTATTCAGGGAAATTTCAATAATCAGTCTTCTACCTTCCTCATCTCGATAGATTTGTCTTGCTGGGATTCTTTCTTTAACATATATCACAATTCCTCCTTTCTTCTACTATGAAAGCGATACAAATTTGGTCCCTAACTTAGAGTAGTTTAGTAGATCCTGATCTTGAGTCTTTATATGTGCTTCTTGTAAAATTGTTATGTCTACGTTTTTCTTACTGAGCTTATTCAAAATTATATTTCTCTTAGTCGGGGAGTTTAGTCCATTTACATTTAATGATAATATTGTTAATATTTCTACATTACTGCCGCTGTTTTGATCTTTTCACTCTTGTCGATCTATCTTCCTTGAGTTCTTTGTGACTACTTTCATTGTCATTGTCATAGTTCATTCTCATTTTTTCTCTTCTTTCCATTTCCCGTTCTTTGCCTTATAATTCTTGTGTCTTTCTATTATATCTCTCTGTATTGTTCTCTTCTCTTAACTCTCTTTCTTCTAATTCATCTTCATTGCATAAGTGCTGCTGGAAAAACTCTTCTGCTTTGTCAATCGAATCTAGCTTATAACTTTTTTCTTGCCAGGTCATCAGAATCCCTTCCGGCATTAGCCACCTAAAATTGATGTTTTGTCTTATTAATTTTGATGTAATATGTTGGTAGGGCCTTCTCAGGGTCTTGTTTAAGAACAGTTAGTTGTTTACCTCTCTATTCTATTTGGGTCATCCCTTGTTCTATGCAAAATCTCATCCCTAATTGACTTCTTCACAAATCTGATATGTACTTCCTTGGGTAGGTTATTTCTTCTTGTGTAATTTGTGTGGATTCTGTATATTTCATTGATCTCATTTGCCATCTCTTCTTTCCCTGTCCCTAGGGCCCTTGCTAACAAGTCCGTCATCATTTCTGGGAGGTCCTCCCCCTTCTCTTCTTTCACGTTTTGAAAATGTAAATAATGGTCTGCTTTCTCAGTTTCAAGCAGGATGACGTTTTTTCTAATTCTTTGTTTGCTTGCAAGAGTTTTTCATTCATTTCATCTACTCTTCTTTCCTCCTTATTCATTCTGTCCTCCATTTCTAATAATTTCTGTTCATTTTTCAATATCTGTTGTTGGAAACATAATTTGAATGGTTGTTAAGTGAGACCACTTGTATGTATATCTGTGTCACAAAGGGAAGCTTCAGCTGGATATTATCATTCTTTGATACAATTCTAAAAGAACAACTCCCTTCCCCATGGTTCATTCTTGTGATGTGGTCACCTTTGAGGAATCATCAACACTTTTACTGCTTAAATCCTGCTCTGAGATACGTTGATTTTTGTCATTACTGTTGTATCATCTGCGAACTTCACAATATGGTTGGTGGAAAACCTAGCACAATAGTCATGGGTCAACAGGGTGAACAAGATTTCAGTTTAGAAATCAAGGCATACAGTATCTGGATAAATACACAGTTGTCAGTGGAGAAGCTTGAGCTCTTTGCTCCTGTTATATAAATAGAATCATCACTTTTACTGCTCATTTGGAAGGGCAAGACCCCTTTCTCATCATGGTGAGTCCTACACTAGAGTAGTGACAACTTAGACTTCTCATCTTCAGAGACCCATGGCAGCTATGGCTGATGGTTACTCTCCAGCTCCTTCTACTCTCCCTGCAGGTCCTCAGGCAGCAGTTCATCCGCAACTCTGGAACTCCCTGTTCATTGTTGGTCTCCTCATCTAAGTCTGAGCTCATCATGACAGGGAGCAAAGAAAGCTCTGATGACATTTGAGAAGATGCTTACCTTGTGCATTTACTTATTACATATTTGCAATAGTTCAGTGAAGGAGATCAAAAATGAACTTAGGATATTCCCAGTTGAACCATTTGCTCTGACATGAGGCATGTTGTTGTTACTTCATCAGAGAGGCTGCTAAGCAATCTTCAAAGGTCAAGGGACATGGGACAAGAGATACTATCTAGAAAAGTATCTAGAAAATACTATATAACTGACCCAAACCCATTTTTGTTTTATTTTCTTGCTAGACTATATTAGTATGGTAGATGTCATTCTTATAGACATTGGACACTGACTCACATTTTATTTGATGCATGTGCCAAATAAAAATGTTTAAAACATTAAAGTGTCCAAATTAATTAATAATTGTCATATCTCACAAGATTGCAGGGTTTTTGTCTTGAAATTTCACAAGGACTCAGTATGCTTTGCCACAGTCTGATAAAGATTTCAGCATTCTTACACTCTTGCACTCTTATGGGTTCCAGCCAGTGGTGGGATTCAGCCAGTTTGCACCACTTCAGCAGAACCAGTAGCTAATTTTTTGTTTCCCGGGCCCAGAATGGACTTTCAAAAGTGGCGTCCACATAGAGAACTGGTTGTTCACATATTTGAATCCCACCACTGGTTCCAGCTGTTTGTATTTGGATTTCTTGGATGCCATCATGGTGCCCTATAGTATCTATACTATACTATAGTGCCCTATAGTATCACTTTGCTGATCCTAGATCAGGAGTCTTCAAACTTGGCACTTTTAAGATTTATATACTGAAATGGAAAATACTAGAAATGTGTTTATAAAAAGCATTTTGGGGGGAAAGTAAGGATATAAATAGAACAGTACTTCATCAGACCAAAAGCTTATATAGCTGGACATTCTGTGTCCACAAATAAGTCATGAATTCAGTTACCTTTTACCAATAATGTATGCTGTGGAAGATCACCTGAGAACCTATGCAGTCTTTTACCTTGGAACGAAGTCATGGTTCATGAAGGGGCAGATGCTTTGCATTCAAAAGCTCTCAGGTTCCATCTCTAGAATTTCCAGGTTGGATACTCAAATATTCATGCCTAGTAGCTGACACTGCTTCATTGCAGAGGTTAATGAAATTCTAACAGATTTGAAACTTTATTATATTTGGTTTACTTGGTGAACAGAAAGTGCTGTTGTATTTATAAGCCAACGGATTGCTGGGCTGCTCCAATTATTATGGTTTTCGTTTTACTGTTTTTGTTTGATTGCTTGTATATATGGTTATATCCTTTGTTTGTGAGCCAGAGTTTGGTTTAAGATGCATGGTCATATAACCATGTTAAAGTGTCTCTCTCTCACGTGCGCACACTCTCTCTCACTCTCTTTCTGTGTGGTGTGTGTGTATGTGTGTGTGTGTGTGTTTCCTAGAATACATTTAACTGACAGCTATATTAAGAAAGTTATTTTGCCTTCTTCACTTCCATTCTGATTTGAATGAATATTATTATAAATGAGTTTATCTGGAGGACTGACATTTTTTCTGTGCCTTTGTTCATTATGAAGACTTTTTTTGGACAAATCTTTGAAATAAAAATTTCCCATGCCTTTATACATGCATAATGGAGTTCTCTATGTAATTGCTTCTGACAGCTTTCTAAGCCATTTATTGCATTGTGCAGATTAAAATTATAGCTTTAAATAATACATCTGTAGCAAGTGATCCAGAGAACAATCTTATTGTGTTTAATTTTTCTCTACAATTTAACATGAATCAATAAACAATGAAATTCTGGTTGCAGTCAGTCATTCAGCATCCATTCAGTTACAACAGTATTGAACAAAAGGACCTTACAACCAACAATTTGTGTAGTTACAACTGTCGCAGTATCCCCACAGTCATGTGTTTGGACATCTGGCTCGCAATTACATCATGGTTACAGTCATGTGATCACCATTTGAGACCTTTCCTGCCAGATTCCCATAAACAAAGGCAGTGGGGAAACTGGAAGGGAAAGTCATAAGTGGCTCTTGCACTTTTTGTCCCAAGAAGACCTATACTATATAAGATCCTAAAGATATTATTCCCCATGGCACTCGCCTGTGCACTGTAGTGGCCCCTGTCAGCTTGCTGACATTCAGTAGTGCCCAGCTGCAGCTTTCACCCACCCACAAACAGCACTTGTCCATTGCCCTCCTTACTCTGATCACACGCAGACACCGGATTTTCAGGATTGCTGTTGCTAAGCCATATGAATCGTATGACATTACATTTTATGACCATATCATTAGAGACAGAAATTCCAGTCCCAGTTGTCATTGTAAACTTAGAACTATTTGTTGGATTTAAAAACATTCAATTTGCCAACTCCTGCAGGATAGCCCCTAGTTAAACTAACTATACTCTCGTGTAACTTATACATGAATCAGACCATTTCCTATTCAATAATCATACTAATTTTTATTCTCTTTTTGCTTTATGACTTTGTACACAATTTAGATTCATGTTTGAATTGGGTAGCTATATAAATAATTTTCTAAATATATAAATAACAGATGAGGTTGCCAATATTTTGTTCACAATTAGATTTTTTTTAACAAAAATGTGGCAATAGTAGCTTTTAATATTCTAATCATGCCAATCTATGAGCTATAGAGATTTGGTTGATTTATTATGTGCCATCAAGTCAATGCCTAGTTATTTGTGCCTAGAATGGGAACACTGGATTGATTTGTTCCATGATTTATTTGTTTGTTTTCTTGGCTGTCCATGATGTTCTCAAGACATCTTCTCCAACACTAAAGTTCAAGTGCATCAATACTCTTTCTAACCTGCTTCTTCAAATTCCGTCAGGTCCAAGTCCAAAGGCAGCACAATGAAATCCAAACAAGTCTAGATCTTTATATTTGCTTATACTTAATAGACAGAATCTTATCAGATTAAAGCTATAACTTTCTAATGTGATATATACACCTTGGGAGATTTCAGAATATGCATTCTCTTATTTTGGGCTTTTCTCTGGAATGTACTGCCTCCTCCATGTGAAACATCAGTGCTCTTGCTGGAATTCTCCTTCTCCGAGTGCACATTCCATCATAAATTCCAACTTTTCCTTCCATAAAGTGTCACAGGAAACACCATTGTACGAGTCTGATTTTTGTATATATAATGGATTTTCATATTTTTTCCCAAAGGCTTCATCTCTGTCCCCAAGGTGCAAATCTGCATCATCGTCATCGTTGTCATCATCATCATCATCATCATTATCACCATCATCATCAAGTTGGAAAGGAGCTTGGAGGTCATTAATCCAACCCCTGCTCAGGCAGGAAACCCTATACCATTTCAGACAAATGGCTGTCCAGTCTCTTCTTAAAAATTTCCAGGTTTGGAGCATTCACAGCTTCTGGAGGCAGGTTGTTCCACTGGTTAATTGTTCTCACTGTCAGAAAATTTCTCCTTAGTTCTAGATTGCTTCTCTCTTTGATTAATTTCCATCCATTGGTTCTTGTCCTACCTTCAGGTGCTTTGGAGAATAGCTTGACTCCCTCTTCTTTGTGGCAGCCCCTGAGATAATGGAACACTGCTATAATGTCCCCCCTCGTCCTTCTCTTTGTTAAACTAGACATACCCAATTCCAGCAACCATTCTTTATATGCCTCCAGTCCCCTGATCATCTTTGTTGCTCTTCTCTGTACTCTTTCTAGAGCAGTGGTTCTCAACCTTTCTAATGCCGTGACCTCATAATACAGTTCCCCATGTTGTGGTGACCCTCAACCACTTATACATCACCGGGTGCCAGGGGTGTGGCCAAAGAAAAGGGGGGGAAAATGGCGGACAACCTTGTTTGGCGACCCCCGTGAAATGGTCGTTCGACCCCAAATGGGGTCCCAACCCACAGGTTGAGAACCACTGTTCTAGAGTCTCAACATCTTTTTTACATTGTGGTGACCAAAACTGGTTGCAGTATTCCAAATGTAGCCTTACCAAGGCATTGTAAAGTGGTATTAACACTTCATGTGACTTGATTCTATTCGTCTGTTAATGCAGCCTAGCACTGTGTTGCCTTTTTTGGCAGCTATAGCCCACTGCTGGCTCATATTTAGGTGATTGTCCACTAGGACTTCGAGATCCCTCTCACATTTGCTACTATTGAGCAAGGTGCCACCTATACTGTACCTGAGCATTTGGTTTTTCTTGCCTAAATGTAGAAACTTGCTTTTTTCACCATTGAATTTCATTTTGTTAGATAGTGTCCAATGTTCAAGCTATCAAGAACCTTCTGTATCTTAAGCCTATCTTCTGGAGTGTTGGCTCCCTTATTGTTGATAATTAATCTAAAAAAGGCAGAAATTATCCACTGTTTCTTTCATTGCCTATTCTGAGGCTGGTTGCTCTGCCTGTGTCACTTTATTTTATCCTACTTGATTATTCCACTGCGTTCATTGACTTTCATTATTAAAACTTGCAGATCATTTACATTTTCAACTATTATAGAGTAATGTCATCAGCATATCACAGTTACCGATGTTTCTTCTTCCTGTTTTAAAACCACAATAATATATTTTCAATTGAGCCTCATTCAATATATAATCTACATATAGATTGAATAAATAGAGACCATAGAACCTTTGCCAACTTATAGCCAATGTGTTTGTTAAGTAGAATAACAAAATCTTGAAAGTCTGTATATATTTGTCTCTGTTCCATCGTATATCAAACAAAATCAAAGCAGGATTATTTTGAGTACCTTTCTCAGGCTTCCCTTTTCTCAGAACTCTATAATCTTTTCCCCTTAACTATTTGTTTATTCCTTCACTATACAAAAAGTCAACTCTCATTTTCTTTACATCATGCATCACATATGTACATTATTTTTAGTACTCTTGGCTTTCTTAATTATCAAGCAACTGGATTGTACTTATGACAGTGGGGAGAGGAGAGAGTAATGAAAACCTGTGTATCATTGAGAAACATAAAGCTTTAATGAGCTGAATTATGTGCAAACATCAGAGAAGAAGCCATTTTATATTGGAAAGCAAAGAGAAAATTGGAGTCGTTACTTAAACCTCTTCACTATTACATTCATCTTCCACAATAGCATAGTGGAAAACTTGAGTCCCTTTCATTAAAATAATTGTAGTAATTGAATATGCTTTCATAGATTTATGAATGAATGAATGAATATGAATAAAAATTATATGATGGCCCAACTCCCTTTCAGTGACTCTGGGCAGCTTACATGAATAAAAATCCAATAAAAAGACAATAAAAAGCAAATATCCCCTATCCCCTTGGTGACTTACGTTTCTGTCATTGCTAAGGATCCATTGCAGACCAATCTAGGTTTAATCTGTCACCAAACCCAACCTCAATAGGGTAAGGATTGTTCCCACTTCCCCACCCCACCTATCTATCCTTCCCCCTCCCCCCAGGTTCTTTGCAAAGGGATGTTTTGGTGTGTTGTCAGTGCCTTATTTTTCCTTGTTTATTTTCTTTTTTGCAGTACGGAGCCAGTCCCAGCCCAGCCCACAAGTATGGTGCACTGCAACTCAGGGGCTACTTTGTCCTTTTCCTTTTTGCAGCAGCCCAGCTAGGCAATGCCTTGTCAGCAGTGGGAACAACAGGATAGGAAGATCCTCTGGAGAAGCAGAGCTCAGGAGCCCAAAAGAACATAGATGGGAAGGGGGGTGAAGATATGTGGGAGTTGCAGCATCCCTGTGGTTATAAGTGCATGTGGGCTGCCAAGCACCTGAATTTTGATCACAGGACTGCAGGGATCCTACAGCAGCCAAAATTTCAGGTAAAGCTTGTAAATCCCTTTGTTTAATCAAAAATTTTGCAAATGATATTATTACTGGGAGATGCAGTGCTAGAATATTTGGGGGTTCGATGCTGAAGAATAGGCAAATGCTCAGTTTCTAGAAAAACTTATCATGCTCAGTCTTCTTTTTCTTGAGAGAAATGTGTTATATTCAGAATACAAAATGTCATGTAAGACAAGGCCAGAACAAAAAGAGGAACAAGCAAAGTATAACCCCAATTTTATGCAGATAAGATCTCTTTTCTGTCTACTATGCATAGAAAGAGGACAACTGGAGTTCAACTATGAACATTTTATAGACTTTTAAGTAAACTTTTTCCAACCTATCTTTTCCAAAAGTATTGGACAAAACACGTGGCCTTTTTTTGTTTGTAGTGTCTTTGGTTTGCTTGCACAAAAAACAGTAATAGAGAATTGGTCACATGCATCAGATGATTGGAAAATGTTTCTCCTTTCTTAGAAACTGTTGACATTTGATCATTTGCCTTGCTAGCTTTTGCTGCCAAATGGTACAAAGTACTTTTTTCCATGAATTATTTTGCCCAACTTCTATTGGAAAGACAGATTTATAAGTGATTTTATGTCATGCTCTGCTTTCTGTTCTTTATTTTCAAAGTTATATATAAAAGTATCAAAACTTTCCTCTCAAAAAAGGATATGAAATACTGTTGTAGTAGATCTTGCTTTCAAAAATCACACAAAAGGGCCCTGGAAAAAATGTTTGACTTTGTCATCATTACAGATTTGGTACAGATGAGCTGAAGTAAGAACAATAGCTCCAACAATAGCTGGAGATATTGTGGCTTGCGGCAGGTTCAGATGTTGCAAGTAAGTATAAATCATCCATATAAAATTTGTAACTCATTTACAACTGATTATTGACTATTATACAAATTTATATGGTTACTTATGTAGCATACACATTAAGAATTCTAGGTAGTGAGCAACAATAAAACCATAATACAATTAATAAATTAAAGAAGGAAGGAAGGAAGGAAGGAAGGAAGGAAGGAAGGAAGGAAGGAAGGAAGGAAGGAAGGAAGGAAGGGCAATGTTGAGGCTTCAGTTAAAAACTCATATCTATAAACCACACCCAATCATGCCAAGCTTCATTAATATCCTGCCCCATGTACATTTTGCTATTCTAAATAACTCAATAATACTTGGTGGTATCCCTTCTTCTTCCCCACACCTTTTGTTTTGTTTTGTTTTGCAATAATAACCGTACCAATAGTGGAAAATATTTGTAACTCAGGATTGAAATGAGAGGTCCTTGATGCTATCTAAGTCTATAACTCAACAACTGTGAAATAGCCAGAAGTACTGATTCAGAGTGTTAAAGAAAATGTTCTTAGTTCTCAACTGATCAACAATAATTAGAAAAAGATGCTTTGTAAAAGCCCTGTTAAAACAAATGGAGAAGAAAGAATCATTGTTATTATGATTGTCCGTGATTTAATATTGGACAGCGGGCGGACCTGGCATGTATAACCGAAACCTGGCTGGGCCCTGAGGGGGGTGTTTCCCTCTCAGAGATGTGCCCAGACGGGTTTGTGGTGCTTCATCAGCCTCGACATCAGGGCAGGGGTGGGGGAGTGGCAGTCATCGCTCGGAAGTCCTTGAGTCCTCGTGGGATTCCTGCCCTGGAGGTTGTTGGGTGTGAGTCCCTCCTATTGAAGTTGGGTTCACGGGTTCAGTTGGGCTTGCTGCTGACGTACCTATCTCCCAGCTGCGTTGCAACAGCTCTGCCTGCATTGCTGGAGTCAGTAGCCGGGTTGGCGGTGGAGTTCCCCAGACTTATGGTACTGGGGGACTTTAACCTACCATCACTTGGCGATCGCTCAGAGGCGGCGCAAGAGTTCATGGCTTCCATGGCAACCATGGACCTGACCCAGGTAATTCAGGATCCGACTCATAGGAGTGGTCACACACTCAACCTTGTGTTTCTCTCGGGGCAACGGAGACATGATCTGGAATTAAGGGGAATAGAGATCTCTCCCTTGTCATGGACAGATCATTTCCTATTGAGGCTGGACTTCAGAGCATCACTCCCCTATCGCAGGGAGAGGGAGCCAACTAGGTGGTTCTGCCCCAGGTGCCTAATGGACCCAGATCAGTTCCAGGAGGAGCTTGGGGAAATACCTGACTCCCTTGTCCACAACTCGTCCGGGTCCCTGGTTGCGGCCTGGAATGAGGCGGCGTCCGGGGCCCTGGATCGAATTGCGCCTTTGTGACCTCTCTGTAGTGGTCCCCAGAGGGCGCCTTGGTTTACTGAGGAGCTCCGGGAGATGAAGCGCCACAAGAGACGTCTAGAGCAACGTTGGAGGGCCAGTAACTCTGAATCTGACCGATCACTATTAAGAGCCTATCTTAGGACTTATTTAGTGGCGATAAGGGCGGCAAAGCGTGTTCACTTTTCCGCACTTATTGCGTCCGCAGAATCTCACCCGGCCGCCTTGTTTAGGGTGACCCACTCCCTTCTTAAAGTGGAGGAGGTGGAGGAACCCTTGCAGGGGAGAGCTGAGGAGTTTGTTCAGTTTCTTTCGGACAAAATCGCTCAGATTCAGAGAGACCTGGACTCCGACTGGGCAGTGCCAGCCGAGTTGCCGGGGGCTGGTCTTAGTCATGTTATCTGGAGCAAGTTTGAGCCTGTGACCCCTGATGAAGTGGACAAGGCCGTGAGGGCAATGAATGCCGCCACCTGTTTATTGGACCCGTGCCCCTCCTGGCTGGTTTCTGCCAGTAGGGAGGTGACACGAGGCTGGTTCCAGGTGATAATCAACGCCTCCTTGATGGAGGGGTCTTTCCCGCAACCTTTAAAGGAAGCGGTGGTGAGGCCCCTCCTCAAGAAGCCTTCCCTGGACCCAGCTGTTTTGAAGAACTTTTGTCCTGTCTCCAACCTCCCCTTTGTGGGGAAGGTTGTAGAGAAGGTGGTGGCGTCCCAACTCTTGCGATCCTTGGATGAAACTAATTATCTGGACCCTTTTCAATCTGGTTTCAGGCCCGGCTACAGCACTGAGACTGCTTTGGTCGCACTGACCGATGACCTCTGGCGAGCCCAGTATAGGGGTCATTCCTCTATCCTGGTGCTTCTTGACCTCTCAGTGGCTTTCGATACAATCGACCATGGTATCCTTCTGCGTCGTCTCGGAGAGGTGGGGGTGGGCAGCACCGTATTGCAGTGGTTCTCCTCCTACCTCTCTGACAGGTCACAGTCAGTGTTGGCGGGCGGACAGAGATCGACCCCTAGGCGCCTCGATCATGGGGTGCCTCAGGACTCGGTCCTGTCCCCCCTCCTTTTAACATCTACATGAAACCGCTGGGTGAGATCATTCGGCGACACAGGGTGAGGTATGATCAGTATGCGGATGATACCCAATTATATATCTCCACCCCATGTCCTTTCAGTGAAGCAGTCGACGTGATGTGCCAGTGCCTGGAAGATGTGAGGGTCTGGATGGGGGTGAACAGGCTTAGACTCAACCCTGACAAGACCGAGTGGCTCTGGGTCTTGCCTCCCAAAGGTCAACTGGATGGTCCATCATTAGTCCTGGGGGGGGGGCAAATTTACCTCCCTCAGTGCAGGCACGCAACTTGGGTGTCCTCCTGGACTCACAGCTAAATTTGGAACAACATCTATCGGCTGTGGCCAGGGGGACCTTTGCCCAGGTTCGCCTGGTGCACCAGTTGCGGCCTTATTTGGACCGGGAGGCTTTGCTCATGATCACTCATGCCCTTGTCACCTCAAGACTGGATTACTGTAATGCGCTCTACATGGGGCTACCCTTGAAGAGTGTTCGGAGGCTGCAGTTGGTTCAGAATGCAGCCGCGAGAGCGATTGTGGGCGCGCCAACGTACGCCCACGTGTCACCTATCCTCCGCGAGCTGCACTGGCTTCCTGTGGGTCTCCGGATGCAATTCAAGGTGTTGGTTATCACCTTTAAAGCCCTTCATGGCATAGGGCCAGATTACTTACAGGACCGCATACTGCCGCACAGTTCCCAGAGACCGGTGAGGTCCCATAGATTGGGCCTCCTTCAGGTCCCGTTGGCCAGACAATGTCAGCTGGCAGGCCCTCGGGGAAGGGCCTTTTCTGTGGTGGCTCCGACCTGGTGGAATCAACTTCCCCCCGAGGTTCGAACTACTCCCACCCTGCCGGCCTTTAAGAAAGCCGTTAAAACTCTCCTGTTCCGGCAGGCCTGGGGCTGATGTCCCTGGGGGGGGGGGCAGGGTATGATTGGACACGTGGTATGATTGTATTATTTTATTGTTTTATTGTTAGATGATTGTTTTAATTTTGTACGCCGCCCTGAGTCCTTTGGGATTGGGCGGCATATAAATAAAATTAAATAAATAAATAAATAAATTACAGCTTGATTGAATTTGTGAGCTGTAATTAATTTTTCTCCTATGGACTCCTTGGTGTCTCTGAGTTTACAGATGTTTTGTCATTAGACAAATTCACATGGACCATTCATTAAAGTTGTATCTAGTCTTGTAGCAAAACGTCTGTGAGCAAATAACCAAGCTCAGAGAGCACCAAGTACTTCATAGTTCAATCCTGGGCTACAGATATTCTCTTCTATTGGAATTCTTCTCTTTTCTACCAGCTTAAATAAATAGGAATATTAAAATATGCTATTAAAATATTTTAATAAGGCCAAGTTTATTTTCTCTTCTTGTATATATTTTATCTTAATAATCTATAGGGTTTATCATTTCTACCTTGACAACTATTCAAATCAAACAATTAAGACAACACTTTCCCATCTTTTTTATGGACCACAGTTCCCTTAAATATTTATAGAGCTTCAGAACTAATGCTTCTGTTTCTTTGTGAAGCAGTGAAAATCTAAAGTGGCTCAAATGTAATGTTGATTATTGTCTGCACAAAGTACAATATTTAGTGAATGGAAATAGGGTAATAGGGACAAAGAAGGCGTGGGATTGGATTAAAGGGTTCAAAGGAAGTCGGGGCAGACAAAAGAGCCACTAAATTGAATTGACCAATTGCCATGAATTGGTATCAGGTAATTTAAAAAAAAACACTAAAACCCATGTATTAAAAACTTTTTTTTACATTAAAAGAAGTGGAAATGCTTCTCTGGAAAACTCCTATGTATAAGGTGGGGGGAAGGAATATTAGTAGCAACTCCACTTGTATGTGTTTGTGTGGGAGAGAGAGAGAGAGAGAGGGAGAGAGAGAGAGAGAGAGAAAGAAAAAAAGAAAGAAAGAAAGAAAGAAAGAAAGAAAGAAAGAAAGAAAGAAAGAAAGAAAGAAAGAAAGAAAGAAACATACATTACTGCAGGTAGTTCTCAACTTATAACCAGATTTAGCCCAAAATTTCTGTTTCTAAGGGAGACAGTTGTTAAATGATTTTTGCCCCATTTTACGATCCTTGCCACAGTTGCTAAGTGAATGACTGCAATTGTTAAGTTAATAACATGGATGTTAAGTCAATCTGGCTTCCCCACTGACTTTGCTTCTCAGGTGGTCACCCATAGGACCATGGTGGCGAACCTATGGCACACGTGCCATAGGTGGCATGCACAGTCCTCCCGGCTTGTTCTGCGGCCTCATGGCAGCCGCATTGGGTACAACGTGCGAGGCAGTAAAGAGCCCCGTCGCACCGAAACTGAGGGGCTGGCAGGCTGTGACTGCTGATGGACACAGTTGGCCCCCATGCGCTCACTATGTGCGGAGGCCAATGGTGTCAGGCAGTTGCCGCCCCGGCCCCTGCCTTGCCTTGCCTTGCCCTGCAGCAATGGCACCCCTGCCCTGCCCCCTGCCTCACTTCACCTCACCCTGTAAGATAAGCTTTCTGCCCACAGCCCCACCCACCAGAGACCCCTGGATCTCTCCCAACCCTGCCTGGCCCCCATAGGCGTCCCTCCCCACAAGCAGCATTGAGGTGGCCACACCCATCCCGGCCATACCCACCCAGTCTGCCATGACCACTGCAGCCACGCCTACCCAATGGGCCACGCCCACCCAGCACCCGATGATATATAAGTGGGTTTGGGGTTGCAGTTTGGGCACTCAGTCTCTAAAAGGTTCGCCATCGCTGCTATGGGGGAATCACACACACACACACACACACACACACACACACACACACACTGCAATCATCATAAATATGAATCAATTGCCAAGCATTCCAATTCTGATCATGTAACTATGGGGGTATTGCAATGGTTGTAAGTGTGAAAAATGGTCATAAATCCCTTTTTTCTGTGCCTCTGTAACTTCGAACAATCATTAAATGAACTGTTGTAAGTCAAGGACTACCCATGAATGTTTCTTCTGCTATAGACAGAAATTAATAGGTATTTTTTATTGTTGTTTTACAATTTTTAGAGAACAAAGTTCTTTCACCTTTTACTCTAAGATTTTAATGTGACCCTTCTTTTTATAATCCTGTCTAATTATTAAACCGATAAACTGTAAGTTCATCTTTTTCTATTTCATGCAAAAAAAAAAAAATATAAGGAGTTTCCAATTAGCAATGGGTATAGTCAAGTGATTCAGAAGAGTATAAAAGTTTTAGTAAATCAAAGAATACTAGACTCTTTATTTTTATTTATATATCAGTATATTTACTGAATTAACTAAAAATTCAGCCTAGTTTGAAGTTGGGACACTGTAGAGGAATCAGGTTCATTTAAAGGTTAAATCCTTAATTTCCAATGTATATAAAATAAATTGGTAGGTACTTGTTATGACAGCAATTGAAATTGGGGGTGTTATATGAGTGTTGCTGTCATAAAGCATGCCATCATATATTTCATTGCTTAGTGACAACAATCCCAGCATTCCTGGTTGCTGTCAGCTAGGGCAGGGCTTTTCAACCTCCTGGCACTGATCCTGGTGCTTCCATGAGCCCTGACAGCCCTGAAGCACCGATCAGCTGGAAAGAGGCACTGATCTTGGCGCTTCCGCTGAGCCCTGACAGCCCTGCAGCTCCAGCCATCTCTCGCTCAGGCTTGTGTGGTGCTGCCACCGGTTCAGCTCATTTCCCTCCCCCGCTACCACTTTAATAGGATGGTTGCGTGCCACCTGCCAGGTGCCAATGTACCATAGGTGGTACCCGTACCACTGGTTGAAAAGCCCTGAGCTAGAGTACATGGATTATTAATTGGGAAGTGGCAGGAGTCACAAGAAGTGCCAGGAGGCTGCTGCAGGAAAATGTGGGATGCAGGATCATAAGGGAGGCCCTGAGAAGCCTGTGGCAGGGTGTGTGCAGGAAGAGGGCTTGGGAAATGAGGCACAAGCTGCACACAAATGCAACAATGCTGGGGAGTGGATGGCACAGGCAGGATGTGAGAACAGAAAGGGTAATGGGTGGGTGGCATGGAGGGAGCATGAGCACTGTGGAGGACAGTTCATTAGAGCAACCTATGATCTTCCCTGCTAGCTTCCACTTTGACTTTGCTTGTGGGAATATTGTAAACGGTAATCACATGATCACTGGATGCTGCAACTTTCCAAGTGCCAGTTATCAAGTGCCAGTCAGTTGCTAAATGCTTGTCAGCAGGGAAGACTGCAAATTGCAATAACATGACCATAGAATAAAGCAGCTTCATAAATGGAGCCAATTGCCAAGTACTCAAATCACAATCACAGGGCCATTAGGGCACTATGACAAGTGAAATTTCAAAGACCGGTCATAAGGATTACTCATTTAGCACCACCGTCACTTCATATAGTGCGGCTCTTCACATTCCTTACTATTTTTTTTGTCTCTTGTACCTAGATATCAAGACCAAAGCTGTAAGAAAAGGTAAGGTGACCAACTGTCCTCCTTTAGGGAGGACAGTCCTCCTTTTGTGAGTTCTGTCCTCCCTTGAAAAGTGTTCTCCTACATGTCCTCCTTTTCGATATTTGAAGACTAATCTGCAGGGCTTTTTTTTTCTCATAGAATTCTTAGAACGGCGTTCCAGCACCTTTTTTGATGTTTTTTTTTCAACTTTTGCATGAGCTGTGCTACTCCCACTATTGGCTTTCGAAAGCCAATAGGAATTGCTGCTGAGCGTGCCAAAACACCCGGCTGGCAAACCTTGCACATGTAAGTTATCTGCAGCGAAGGTAAATTGGCAGGAACTTTTCACCCCTCCCTGCTACCCAACTGCACCATCTCCTAGTTAGTCCCGAAGATACCTGGAGGAGACTGGAGCAGCGATACAACGGTCACTTTCTCTTGATCTTCGGCCCTGTGGGAGCCGCGGGGCCTGCTCTACACGGGATTGCACAGGGTGGGGGGTGGTGCTGGCAGGGCGGCTGCAGACAAGGTGTGTCGAGCCACGGGGCCTGCTCTACATGGGGTTGCACAGGGTGGGGGGTGGTGCTGGCAGGGCGGCTGCAGACAGGGTGTGTTGACGGCGGGCGAGGCCAGAGCGGGTGCAGCTGGTGCTTTGGGAGCTGCAGGGCCCGCTCTACACGGCGGGGCAGCAGTGCTGGCGGGGCAGCTGCAGGTGGGGGCATGGCATGTAAGCATAATTACAATATAAAAGGTTATTGTTACAAATGTTTTTATTATGCATTTATCATATTATAGTATATTCTGTATTATTGTTGCAATGAATAAAATGTTTCTTTTATTTACGATATTTTTTCTTCAATTTATTTGTGTCCTCCTTTTCATTGTAAAAAAGTTGGTCACCTTAGAAAAGGTGATGACTATGTGATAAATGGTAGCAAAATGTGGATCACTTCTGGATTTCAGGCAGACTGGATGTGCCTCTTGGCAAACACAAAGGATGGACCACCCCACAAAAACAAATCACTTCTATGCCTGCCAATGAAGCTGCCTGGTAATAAAGTTAAGATAAATTGTTCTCAGAAAAAAAACTAGTATAAAAAAGTAAAACTTAAAAATTAGAGGAGTGGAAATTCATATTTAAACCTCATAAATCATCAGGAAACATATCCCTTCCAAATGATGACAATCTTTTTGAGGCAAAATAGTGTTGGGTATGAGAATTTCAAAAATGTATATTGTGATAGCGCCTTTCTAAGACTAATACAAAATCTTCAAATAGCTATCAGGCTTTCCAAATTAAAAACAGAAATCTTAATTGAATTTTCACAGGGGGGGGGTTGTTTTTGTTTTCTTTCTTAAAAGTTGAAGCAAAGCAAATAAGTACTTAAAATTGAAAAAACCTCAACAACAATTTGATATAATTGAAAGTTATCTGCTCAAACTTATGGCATAATAGGTTTTTTTGTGTGCTATAAATTTATTGCATGACTATTTCATTGTTAATTGAGATATCAGTCATTAACAGCAGGGTCAGGAAAGAAGAAGAAATTAGTAGAAACAAAATTATTTTTAGATTACCACTCCTATTTCATGCATTTTGCACAATATCTCTCATGAGTTGTAGCCTGCTGTAGGAACAGATAATTAGAAGCTGCTACTGATTATAAAATAGTACTTGTAAAAATATCAGTAGAAATATCCAAAGAAAAACGGATTAAGGCTATCACTTGCAATATTCCAAATGTCGCATCATTGATTGATATTAGGGCATTTTGAAATTATAATTTCTGTTTTCATTACATTTTTTTATTCCTAACATGCTGTTCTCTTTTTTTCTTTCATTTTGGTTGGATATTGGATTAACATCTTCATTTAACTGTTTTTTATTACTCACACATCAAGTTAATGCTAGCTCTGATCCCATTAGCTTGCATGAATAGTTAGGTTCCTTGGCACCCATGTATATCATTTTGTACTTGCGTCATGTAGAATGACAACTACATTTTAACATCCATTTTCCTAATCTGCAGAGGTCGCTATTTAGTTCTTTGCAGTTTATTATGGTTTTTATATCACTCTGAACAATTTAGTATTTTTACCAACTTCACTCTTCTACAAGTCACATTCAATTCTTTTATAAATATTTTATAAATCGTATATAAATATTTTAAAAGGCATCATTCCTAAAATAGAACCTGGCGGACCCCACAAATTATATCTTCCCTTCTAAGAAATATCCATTTACTCCTATGTATTGTTTTCTGTTATTTAACTTGATGCTTATACACAAGAGGACCTACCCTTTTTTTCATGGTTCTTAAACTTACTGAGAAATATTTGATGAGTGTGTTATCAAAATGTTTTCTTGAAAAACCTAAGTAAATAATGTCTACTGGTTCATCCTTATCAAATTTATTAATATCCTAAAATATTCATATAGATTAATTAGATAGGACTTTCCTTTGTGAGCATGTTGGATATCCTTCAGCAAGGCCTATGTCTCAAGGGTGACTGTCAAGTTTTTTCACACTAAGTACACAGATGAATATCACTCAGAAATGCTATTAATAATGAAGAAATTATGAAGTCAGTTTTCCCAATATGTCTGGGGCACAGGATCTGGTGAAGGAACAAATAACAATACCATTTAAATGGGAAAGTTTTATAGCTGCTTGAAAGTCGATAAACGCACTTTGGGAAATTTCGTAAGTGCTAGTCCTCTGAATCTTGAATGTGTTATTAAATATAATATTAGGGTAGTTGTTTTTAACAGATGGGAGTTCAACTAACATAGGAAGAACAAAAGCACAATTGAGAATGTTCTCTATCCAAAAAAGAACTAATGCTAAGGTACCACTCAATCTTAATTGCACTCTCTTAGTAGTTAAAAATATAAATGAAATTTTTGGATTAGTGAAGTTACTTTAAACAATCAAAGGATTATATTATTTAAAATTGTTCTAAGACCACTGATGAGTAATTCTAAGGAAAGAAATAAGACTGAAGGTTTTTTCAAACAAATTACACTGATTAAGCTATGAATGATTTTTTTCCAATTTTCCAATATAAGGACAACAACACTTTTATTGACAATTTAAAAAAAAACAGAATTGGGCTGTAATACTGAGTCATGCTGCAAACCTGTCTGGTCTTAGTAAAGCTAGTAATTCTTATATACAGACAAGAAATTAGACAGCCATTTGTCTGAAATGCCTGAGCAGGGGGTTGGACTAGATGACCTCCAATATCCCTTCCAACTTTTATAATTATTATTATTGTTGCTGTTGTTATCTGTTAATTTTTTAAAATTAGGTTGAGCCGACACTCCCATGTTGCTGATATGGAATAGCATTCTTTATATATAAAATAGTGCATATAATCTAGGAAATACCATTAAAACCTATTATTTATCATCTTTAAGAAGAACCACCCATCTCCCTCATAGAAGGACTCTGGGCAGTATACAGTAAAATATTAAAAACATAAAAACAATACATTAAATTTAAAAGAGGCAATGAATGTTTAAAAAAAAAATTAAAAGGTGGAGGGAGGGGTTTCAGGATAGTAATCAGCTCCATGGTTGTGTGCTTCTCTGCATGCCCCAAGCAAAGCCACAAGAGCCACCTTTTTAAGCATTTATGGAAGGCCAAGAGAGTGGGTGCCCACCTCACTTCAAAGAGAGATTGTTCCACATTCCAGGAACAATGGCAGAGAAAGTTTTTCCTCCTGGACCCTGCCAGTTGGAATTTTTTGGTTGACAAAATCCATAACATACCTTCCATGTCTCATGGGTAGGATGGGCTGATATAACAGGATGAAGACAGTCCCAGAAGTAACATGGCCCTGAAGGGCTTTAAAGATCATTGCCAACACCTTGAATTGGACTCAGAAGCAAACTAATACCCAATGCAACTCATGCAACAGAGGTATTACATGCACTATTTTGGGGGTGCTTCTAGCTGCATTTTGTACCAGCTGAAGCTTCTTGATACTTTTCAAGGATAAGTCAGTGCAGTAGTCCAAACAGGAGATGACCAGGGCATGAATCTCCAGAAAGTTCCCTATCTAGGAAAAAAAGTAGCTGCACATAATACAAAGTGGAGCAAAGGCCCTCCTAGCCTGTTCTTTGAGCAGTCGCCATGAGCCTCTCACTTTCTGTCAACAGTAATTGAAACCAACCTAAGAAGAAGGAGGTGAAGCTGTACAGAACCATGCCACCCTAAGTTGGCTCAAAAGACTATTTTTATTTTATTTTTTATTATTTTTATTTATTTTATTTTCCACCTATCTTACCACAGATAACTCTGCATGGTTCACAATATTAAAATGATAAAACCTGTACACAATACCAATAAAATATTATAAAAATATAAATATATTTTATATTTTTATAAAAATATTTTATATTTATAAAAATATAAATATAAATACTCTAAACGCTATCCTAGTCAAAAGTATTGAAAACCACTGAGACGTCAAGAGGACCTCGGATGGATGCATTGCCTCCATTCCATTCCCACCATGGAGCATCCATGAAATTATCAATGCTGTTTCAGCCCCGTATCTGGGCCTGAAATTCACCAAAAGGGTCCAGATAACCTGTTTCCTCCAGGATTCAAAGGGAAGATGGAAGACTTGGTAAAAATTGCCTAAACAATAGGGTCCACCGACGGCTTCTTGAGGAGGGGACATATCAGTGTCTCTTTAAAAGGAGCTAGAAACTATTGTATGCACATCAAATAGGCAGCAAATGCATGGCCTTAAGAAATTGTGGAATGTGTTCTTGTAGTAAGAATTGATCCATGAAGTATGTCCAAAGATACTTGACAAGCAATATTCAGAGATCCCCACCTGGATTTGTTTCAAGTAAAAAATACTACCGTATTTTCCAGCGTATAAGACGACTCGGTATATAAGATGACCCCCGACTTCGGAGAAGATTTGCATGGTTAGAAAGTCGTCTTATACACCAGAAAATACGGTAAATGATCTTCACAAGCTGCAGATGATTTATTCAAATGGTCTTCTCAATATGAAATAGCTTATGTTCCTGTTAAGTAATGATCATAAGCCAAAGTGATCAAATTTTATGCAGCATCACAAAACTCTGGTCCTCAGCAATTACCTTTTTCAACTCATCCTTTTTTTTTTAAAGAAAAAAAATTAAGTTGTGACTCATAGAATGAAATTATGACCCCAGGGCTTCAGGCTGTCTACAAATAGAGAACTGGAAAATGACCAACGCACTTCAACTTTTAAGAAGGTCCCATGGGAAGATCCAGTAAGACAAAATTACCAAATATCTGAAACTCAGACCTTATTCAATAATTACAAGCTGCTTAGAAGACAATAAAATACATTGGAAGAAGTAATTCTGATAAAGGAGAATATTTGTAGCTCAAGTTTGAAATGAGGGGTCCTTGGTGCTCTCTGAGCTTGCTTGTTTTCTTTGTAGATGTTTCATTATCCAAACTAGGTAACATCATCAGATGACATGATTCTCCTGTATAAAATGTACTCTCACTTCAGTTATTTAGTTTTAATACAGCAATATCTTGTTTATATAGAGAAGGAAACCTAAATTGATTTAGAGTGTTGTTTTGCTCTAAGTTATTTAGATTAGCTTTTGACTTTGCAGAATATAGCATTTGTCTGTGCTGTATTCTTCCTTCTTTCTTTTTTATTCAAATCTATAAATTTGTAAATTCATTGATCCAGATGGAACTTAGACTATCCAGTCAAAAGTCCCTGATTCTTTCAGGCATATTTTTTTCCCATTTGGAATTAGTGACAGTACTGTATGAAAAGTCTCAAAATACATACAGAAACACCACAGCATATTGTGAGTGACTGGTAGTTAGAATACTATTCCTAGTGTAAATAAAGGATATTATCAAATGACATTCTTGACAAGCCAATACACAAGGAATTTTATTTGTTGTTCAGGAAAATAATAGGCATATTTCACAGTAAAAAAAGCGACCATTCATGTTTATGTGTTTATCATATATAAAGATTGCCCATTCAGTCTCAGAGTGACTCTTTAATTTTGTCTTCCTCAAATCAGAAAGGATCATTTTTCAGGCTTGTGAATAGATTATCTACTTAACATTGTTTAGTATTCCAATTTTCTTATTGACAATGGTAGCTTTTGCCCCCTCAAATGGAAACATTAATTTTACTAACACTTGCCCTTTTTTAAAGATGAATTTTAATTAGGTTATAAAGGAAGCCATAATGTAATTGTCATTGAATGTCCCACATAAGCAATTCATATTATTCATTTGTATTAATCATTTCCCTTGATCTAGAAACACTCATTTTCAGGTATTCACATTGCTAGGAAAATTAACAAGCTTGGTATGAGATCATCTGATACAGTCGAAGTCTTCTTTGAAAATGTCAGAATTCCCAGCAAATACCTTATTGGGGAAGAAGGAATGGGATTTATTTACCAGAAGTTGCAATTCCAAGAAGAACGAATGTGGGGAGTAGCCTCAGGTAAGTAATAAGCCACACTGTCCGGCCACTAAGATGGCTTTTGCTTACAAAACAATGTGGAAAGTTGATTTTGGCAGTAAAATATAACAATTCTCTCAATTATGAATGTGGAAGCCAAATTGTATGCATTTCCATAGCTGCAGATTCCTTCCATATAGAAATCTGTGAAAAAGCATTTGTTCCCATTCAGTTTTTCTGAATTTTGAATATTTTTGCCATTACATGTTACCAAAATTTTATATGGGTCTCTCTGTTATATAACAGGCTCTGATGAAAAACACCAAATATTTATTGTCTGATAAACCACGTTGTCTGTTTTGCTTTGGTTTGGCAAGATGAGCAGTGTACAACTTTAATAAATAAAATAAATATTTTAAAAACATCAGTTCAGTTAATACAACTAAAAAACAAACCATAACAGTTGTTTGAATACACTTAATTTGGATCAGCTCTTCTCTATATCAATTTCACAAAGTTTGGTTCTCCTTATTACAGTGAAGTGCTCTCCAGAGAACATATGACAACTTCCACAATAAAGTCATTGTTGCCTATCAGTCGGGACGATACTACAAGGCCATGTGGAAACTCTAGGACTCCACTACTCTAAAGTTAAAAAAATAGTTCTGTGTAGTGAAAGTTTGGAACAACAGAGAAACTTCTATTTTATCTTTTTTTTAAAATAGTGAAGTAAAAAAAAAACCTGACTCTAGCCAGATCAAGAAAGGTCTGAAAAGCCAAGCATATTCTGAGATTCCTGGAAATGTTATCCTGTACTTTGGGAATATTCTTGAGAGATAGCCATTGTTTCAAATTGGCTAAAAAGCATCTGGTTGACCTTCCAGATATATGGACCTTTTCAGGTTCCATAGGTACTATTATGTTTGATGAAAACCAAAGAATTCCAGATTGGTTTTAATGAATCAAATAAATTAATTCCAAATCTCATATCCGTCATCACAGAGGTGGTAAGTTCATAGTTTGGACATGCTCTTCGGTCTCAGGATCTGGACTACTTGCTATGATACAAAACATGTCATACAATTCTGCAGAATATCAAGCCATATATGCATTGCAGATGGGTTATGGACCAAAGCAGTGTTGCCAAATAAGCAAGCAAATCTGTGAGAGATTGGATGAAGAATTAAGTCTGCATTTAGATACTCTAACTCAGGGGTAGTCAACCTTGGCTCTTTTATGATTCGTGGACTTCAACTCCCAGAATTCCTGAGCCAGCACAGCTGGCTCAGGAATTCTGGGAGTTGAAGTCCACGAGTCATAAAAGAGCCAAGGTTGACTACCCCTGCTCTAAATCTAAAAGCTGAAATATTGTAGCTAGTCTTGAGGCAAGCAGTTCAAATAATAAAAATGTCAAATTTTACTGAGCAAAGCAACGTGCTATGAAACAGGCAAAATCCCTGCATAATTATCAGGAAGCATTACTGCAGTTCAAGATGGTGCAACCACTTACTGAATTTTGAGGAGGTTGCTGACTTGTTCCACATTCATTGCATGTTGTCCATGAAACAATGAGTTTCATTGTGTTGAGTATTATTACTCCCTTTAAGTAATAGTAGCATTCATGGAAAGCTCTTGGTCATGTTCTATGGCAAAGATATGCAAAAATTCAGAAAAATCTGAAGGACGGGAGAGAGGCAGAGGGAGGGAGGGTGGGATGGGGAGACTTAACCTTCAGTGTAAAGGAATTAACTTTCATCTTTTATTATGTCACATTTTTAGAAATGATAGCTCTAGAAACCATGATAAAAGAAATTATACTTCTCAACGGAAGGCATTTGGCCAACCAATACATCACAATCAAATAGTGCATTTTCACCTGGATGAACTAGCGACTGAACTGGAACTCCTTCGTGCACTGCTATATGAGATGATAAGTAAATGCAGTAGAATTTTATTTCCAATGATCTAATAAAAGGTAATTTTATTTTTGAAAATATGTCTAACTTGATAGGCAAATTTGTATTTTTATTTGAGGTCTCTATATACGTGGTAATGATGTGACAAAACTTGTATCCATGGCCAAGCTAAAGTGTGGACGTCTATGTCAAGAGATTCCAGATAGCTGTCTCCAGTTCTGGGAAGGAATGGGGTACACTAATGAAGTGCTAGTGAGCAGAATGTACAGGTGAGAATGATTAACCCTTTAGTCTATGTGAGTGTACCTGTGCAAGTATGTAATGTTACAAGCATTCAAATTATTAATCAGGTATTCATATTTGATGTGTAGTTAATGTAAAATTTTAAGAAAATATATGTCTTATAATCCAAGGAACTTTATATACTTTGTATCCTGCAGGATATTTACAGTATACGTTTCTTAAATTCCTCATGCCTCATGTTAAGATCAAATGCACTCAAATCCACCCCCTCAAAAAAATCCTACAAATACACAGGGAGAACAGCTGAAGCAGTAATAGTAAACTTTTATTTCTGTTATTGACCAACAATATTTATATTCAATGTAAAATTAAATGCATTCCATTATGCCAATAGTTGAACTTAAGTACAATAAGAAGATGAGGTGGCTACAGGAACTACTATCTCAAGACAATGAACATATATACAATATATTTAATATGTGTATGTTTGTATATGCACGTGTAACACACACATACACCTGGAATACTGTGTCTAGGTTTGGTCAGCACAACATAAAAAAGATATTGAGACCCTAGAAACGATGCAGACAAGACCAAAAAATGACAATGAATTGTTGAGAGAACTAAGTATTCCTATGTGGCAAATCATTAAAGAGAGTTCCAACCTAGAACCAAGGAGAAACCAGTGAGAACAATTACTCAGTAGAATGTCTTACCTCTGAAAGTTGTGGCTGCTCCATCACTAGAGATTTTCAAGAAGAGACTGGACAGCCATTTGTCCAGAATTATATATACATGGCCTGCAAAAGAGCCCTTATTTCTATGTCTTGGATTATCGAGATAAGAATACAAAAATCTTGCAAAATGCAGCGAAATCTCCATCTTGCACATCCTATTTGTCTACTTTGGATACAGAGGATAAACCTAAATTCATAGGGTTCACAGAATGTATTTGAGTAATTTTTACTAATTTAAGTAAATGTTATATAATATCAGGATATACATGGCAAAAATTAAGTAAATGTTAAGTGTTACATAAAATTTTATATATTACATAAAAATTACATATAGTTTTAATGGTCATCCTTCTCCTATTCATTAGTCTGTTACACAGAAGTTTTAGTGTATTTTAAGATTTTTAATTGAACATTTTTTTCAATTAATCTATACAGTGTAAAACAATGCAATTGGTTAGGAGTTCGGATGTATTCTAGGATCTCTACATCTCATTTCTTATTATTATCATCTTCTAGGCCTGCATTAGTCAATTCTCAATGAAGAGTTTTGTGCTGTGAGGCGAAATGATCTCTTCTTTACTTTGAGGAAATGAAGAGGAAGTAAATTTTGCCTTAAACACTTTGCATTGCTTAAGGTGCAGCATTTACCTCTTCATTTGCAAAACCCTGAAGAACTTCTGCACAAGTGCTTTTGACAAGTGACAGATTATGCTAACCATACAGTTCCCTCATAAAAGTAGCTTGAAGGGGTTATTTTGCTTGAAACCTCATTGAAGATCCTTCAAAGATTTGCATAACCTTATTTTATTCTGCATGATCACGCTGAAAGCAGCTTTTTTCGGAATGTAACTTTTTTTTCCAGTGATTAAAAAGTACCCTAATCTATAATTCTTAGGTAGTCCTTGGTTAATGGCCACTCATTCAGCATCTATTCAAAACTGCAATCATGCTGAATAAGTGGTATAGATAGTCCTTGACTTAACATCAGTTCAAGTTACAACAGTACCGAAAAAGGGACGTATAACCATTTTTCTCACTTATGATCATTGATTTATGATTTACACTCAGATGCTTGACAAGTGGTTCATATTTATGACAACTGCAAGTGTCCTGGCATCATGTGATCCCCTTTTGCGACAAATGAAGTTAATGGAGAAGCCAGATTCTCTTAACAACCATGTTAATAATTTAACATCTGCAATGATTCACTTCACAAACATGGTAAGAAAAGTTGTAAAATGGAGCAAAACTAACTTAACAAAATTCTCAATTAGCAACATAAATTTTGGGCTCAATTGTGGTGATAAGTTGAGGACTAACTGTACTTGTAGACAATCCTTAGCATTCCAGCTGTTGCAATGCCCCATGAATAAGTGGTCACCATTTGCAACTTTGTTTGGCAGCTTCTGAGAAGCAAAGTCAATGGAGAAGCCAGCAAGAAATCACAAATGGGGATCATTCAATGTCCTCGCTTAGTAACCCACAGTGATTTGCTTAACAATGGCAACTGGGACTGACAGAATTGCTGTCACTAAGCAATGTGACTACATGACATCATTCTTTATATTTGTAGTGCTTAATGATGGTAATTCCAATCCCAATTGCTGTTGTAAACCAAGGACTACACATACTTGCAAATAGATAGTTCATTTCTAATTCAAGGAGGCATACCAAAATGGAATTGAAATAACTCTCCCCCCCCCCGCCCACCAAGGAATTAGCATGCTTTTCTGAGAGAGAGGATTGACTGGAATTTTGGGGAATTTTTATGGGCTGTATTTTTTCTGACATAGAAAAAATATGCATCAGAACAATTCTATTGAAAGCTATGGGCCCACACAGCCATCAAAATCATGGGGATTAATGCCTGTGTAACAGAAGATTAAACCTTACTGTGGATCCAGGACTGATATTCAAGATTGTGGTTTCCATTTTCCAAAGAGTAGAACTAGAGTAGGAATCTTGTTACCCAATTTATAATTATTTAGCTTGGCAACAGAGAAAAGTTGGCAAGATTTCCTTTGTAGGCTTTGGGTGCTATATATGCAGTCACACTCAGTTATAATTGCTGATCATTAGACTGAGGACCATTAGATTCTGTCCCAAACTAAAATGTTGTACTTATAAATCCAATACATTATAAGTGATGATAATGATTAGTATATTACAGCAACTTGCAATTTACGTTAGTTAAACAAGAACTGTTAAACAATATTTAGTATAACTGAAAGGGGAAACAGAACAGACAAATTTCACTTTATTGATACTTTCTTTTGCCTTTTCTGTCATGGCAGAGATTTAAGATTGATATCAATAGGAGGTGGTTCTGATGAAATCATGCTGTCTATTATATGCAAATACATGGGTATATTGCCACAAAAGTAAGTTTTGTGAATACTATAAATCTTTGCTACTGTTTAAATAATCTGTATTAGACAGCTTTTTTTATATGGGTACGATAAATATATCCAAAGGAATTACATTTTTAATTTTCATAATGATTTTTTTCTTGCATGTAAATTATACTTAAATTTAGCATCTATAAGGCTACTGAAAGTGTGCTGATGCACCTGAAAGCAGGTGTATTTTTTCCCCTGATTTCATGCAGTGAACACACCCAGGCCAGATCTGAAGCCCCTCTTCTGCTTTAAATGTGAATGCCTGCACATTCATACCTAGAATGTTTTTCTGGGTTTCTTTTAATTCTAAAAAGTGAATCCATCGTTTGCTTCTGAACAATGTAAGATAGGGATGTAATGTAAAAAATGTAATGATAGGATCAACCTAGGATTCTTATCCCAAATATTTTATAATCAAGATTTTCAAATATTAATCAAAGCTCTGATCACACATATTAGTTCATATAATTATTCCGTGCATCTCATAGATATTAACATATGCATTAATATTGCATATCTTAATGTTGTACCATACAATTATATTGATTTAAATAATTATTTAAATGTATTGTTTGTGTAACCTTGTTAGTAACAATTGAATAATACATAGAATGTATTCTATATTTATTTATAATATAATATGAATGTATTAAAGGCACCATTACTTTTCAAAAGATGTGGAAAAATGTCCACCTGTAGTTGACTATTTAGTTTAATTGAATATGGTGCCCGAAAAAGAATGGGTGCATGGTGTACATAGAGTTATGCATAGCTTAGATAAGAGAAAAGTTTTTATCCTTCTTTCACACTGTTAGAATTTCAAGTCATCTATTACCCAAACTAAATGCAGGGAGGCTAAAGATGGTAAGAAAGAAATATTTTTTCACATCATATACAGCTAATTTAGGGAATTCACTGCCAGCAGTTGTGATTACAGCAAGCAATTTGGACAGCTTTCAAAGAGAGCTGAATGGGTTCATTGAAGAATCAATGATGGCTAACATTGAAGATTTACTACCCCCTGCATCATAGGCTGCATACTCAAATATTGGTTATTGGGAAGTATTTATGAAAGGGAACCATTTTCCTCCAATTGAATTTTATGAGATTAAGACATTCAGATGTAACATCAGTAAACAGTGGGCTTGTAGTTAGTTACAAAAAAGCTATTTTAAATTGAAACATTAATCTGTATTCTCTTATTTTATAAGAACCAAAAAGGATGACCCCTGGAATTTTTAGAACTATATAGCAGGGGTCCCCAATACCCAGTCCATGGACCAGTACCAGACTGTGGCACACCAGCAACCAGGCTGCAGAAGAAGCAAAGCCCCATCCGCGGGATGCAGTCAGTACACAAAACCACGCTCCCTCCAATCCGCGGAAAAACTTCTCCCACGTAACCGGTCCCTAGTGCCCAAAGGGTGGAGACCTCTGCTATATAGCACAATTATGATGAAAAAAATCTCAACGTCAGTCAGCCTAATCATATTCTTCAAATGATTTAAAGCTTTAACATTAATAACTTTAGTTTTTCATTTTTCTTTCTTTTTATTATTGTAAATTCCTTAGAGCAGCCCACCAAACAAACAGCAAATAAATTTAATAAATGATACTGAAAAAGGAAACATTCCTATTGCATTTCTCTATATTTTAAATGATAAATATGTATAGTGTATATAAGCCTTACCATTAGTAAAATCAAAGATATTCTTCAGTATTTTCAATATAATAAAATAGGATATAATTTTTATAATTGAAGCATTTATATATGATTGGAATAAATTTCAAATCGTGAATTGTTCTACTACATTTTTTTAAAAAATCATTTCAATTGGAGAATTTGTCAGTATAAAATACATATAAATGAAACAAAGATATATTTGCTCCATATTGGTGTGACTCTATATGTTGGAACTGAAAAATGGATGGAAATTATCATTGCTGTTGAAATGGCCAATTGTGATGGTGACTAGAATCCTCACTTTAACACTTTAATGGGATCCTAGCTACATAGTGACTGGATTTGCATTATCAAACTTCTCAAGATAAATGCTGAAGATTCACTGGATATTTATCCAGCATCTAACTTAGCTTAATAAAAAATATTTACCAATTTTCTCAAAAAAAAAAAAAAAAATTCTGCATGCAAAACTTCTAAGAAGCTTAATATAACACTCAAGGTCATTCTCAAATTTGCAGGTGTGTTAAAAATAAACATCTATGAACTCAGCAAAAACAGTATAAAGTATTTAATATAGAGCAGTGGTTCTCAACCTGTGGGTCGGGACCCCATTTGGGGTCGAACGACCATTTCACGGGGGTCGCTAAATAACGCAGTCCGCCATTTTTCCCCCTTTTCCTTAGCTGTGCTACTCCCTTTTATTCTATTGGTTTTTGAAAGCCAATAGAATAGACTCTCTTGAATAGAGTCTAATTCTATTGGCTTTCAAAAGCCAATAGGAATTTTCTAGGCTGTCTCTGCCCTGCTGAGCCCGCCAAAAGTCCCATTCTGCAAACGGTGCTGCAAGTTGTCTGCAGTGAAGGCGAGCTGTCTGGAAGTTTCCACCCCTCCCTGTTGAGCAACTACTAAAAATGTAAGTAAAAGAGGGCCAGGGGTGGGAGGTGGGAGGCCAGTGGGCGCAGGGAGGGTTGCTGGTGCATGTGGGGCCCAGCGGGTGCCTTACCTCCCTTGGGTTGGGCCAGCTGGTGGCCCAGCTGGTGGTCAGCCTGCGCCATCTCTGCCGCTTGCCAGCTACGCCTCGGCTGGCGCAGGAGGAGGCACCACACATGCACGGCGCTCGCGGGCAGGGAAAGTACTCGACTTACAACCGGTTGTGTAGTCCTCGACTTATGACCAGTTGGGGTTGCGGCATTAAAAAGGTTGAGAACCACTGATATAGAGAATTAAATATATACTACCCTCAAATCAGATTTGACTTCTGGTATCTGCTTGGATAAATCCATTGATTATTACTTGGAAACATTTCAGAAGTGGTTTGCCATGCCCTCTTCCTATGGCTGAAAGTTAGTGACTGCTTAAAATCAACCAGCTGGCTACCATGTGTAAAGCAGAGCTAAAACTCGGGTTTTCCCACTTCTAGTCTAACACCTTAACAACTAGCTCTGAGCATGAATTTTAAAATCTCGAGTGACGCAATGGTTATAATACAGTATTGCAAACTAACTCTGCGCACAGCCTGGAGTTCTATCCTGATAGGCTTAAGATTGACTTAGCCTTCCATCTTTCTGAGGTCGGTAAAATGAGGGCCCAAATTATTGGGGACAATATGCTGATATCTGAAATCGGCTCAGAGAATGCTGTAAAACACTATGGAGTGGTATTTAATTTTAAGTACTGTTGCTATTGCTGTTTTAAAACAAGAATTGCAAGTTAAAAGAGATTAATTGAAACTCCTGTGAAGAAATCTTCATATGAGATAGGTAGGTATTCCTTATAGAGATAAAACATTTTTTTTTCAAAAAATAAATACTGAGGTTCTATAGTATTCTCATCACCAAAATTTATCTCTCTTCTTGGAACTTTATAAATGTCACCTTATTATCAGATTTCATATTCTGGAAGTTAACACTGTCCTACCAAATTAAAACAGCGACATTATTAATGGTGCAACTATCGAGTGTTGCTACTAGGAATATACCAATATATAATAAAACAGGCCATTTATTTAATGGGGATTTAATAGTTCATCTTTTAATTAAAGGGAATCTAACCTCTAAATTTATTTTTTCAAAACAAACAAAAAACAGCCTGTTTCACTATTACATTACATGAAACCTCAAACATTGTAACAGCGGGTTGTGCAACTGCTTTGCCTACCTAGAATGTTGCACAAACTGCCTATTGTAAGATAGTATAGTAAAATTAAAACTGCCTATTCTGGTCTTTTAACCCTAAACATAATAATAATGGAATCCCAGTATAGATATGTGGGTAAAGAACCACATGTTTGAATTGTGAGCCCCCTTTCTTTTCCCTCACACAACTGTATCGCAAAACTATTATAAAGTATATAATTAACTGCAAGCCAAATTCAGAACACTATTAAATATTTTACTAAAACAATAGCCCTTCAATTAATTTAGCTTTAAAGTCATTTCAATTTTTAAAATATTTGATAAATTTATATAAAATCACCAAGATTATTTTTATTATTAGGAAAAAAAGCAACCATTTTTATACAGTGTAATTTCTGAACAGGAAAATGCCTGTTTCAATAATAGATTTCATCCTTAGTAAACTTGTGTTTTGTCTGCAAAGAGTTCAGATTTGAACAAATTCAGTTTAGAAAACTCTACAAAATAAGGGCTTTTTAAAACAAAAAACAAAAACGCTTCTAGCTTGATAAGCATTTAAGAGTATACAGCAGAGATCCAAATGCATTAATCCTAAATCCAGTTACAAAAATTATTTACCAATTTTCTCAAAAAAATCTTTCAAGAGTCTATCATGTTGTAAATAATCTCATAATGGAGATCTGCATTACCTTAGTTTAATAATCCAATAAATCACAAAAAACACAAACAATGAGAACAGCATCATGTAGCATAAAAGTTTTGTCTGGCTTCCTCTGGAGAGGATTTTCAATCTGCCCATTGTTGCACCAAGGAATCCACTTGTTGAATCAAAATCATTGTCCTGTTGTTAAAAACATGCAGAATTATTTTACTGTTTGCATCTTACCTAAACTTTTAATACATAAAGATAGAGCCTGCAACCAGATGTATTTTCTCTGCTCATAGATCAGCAAGGTATCTAAAATGTTTTTCAACACTGAGAGCCGTGGTGAGGCAGTGGTTAGAATGCAGTACTGCAAGCGAACTCACTGCTCACTCCAGGAGTTTGATCCTGACTTAGGTTGACTTAGCTTTCCATCCTTCCGAGGTCAGTAAAATGAGGACCCAGATTGTTGGGAGCAATAGGCTGACTCTGTAAATTGCTTAGAGAGGGCTGTACAGCACTGTGAAGCAGTATATAAGTCTAAGTGCTATTGCTTTTGCTATTAGCAACTTTTAATACAAAAAGACTTCAACTCTCAGAATTGACTTCAACTCTCATGCATTGGAATATTTTTGCTCAACTTGGGCTCCCTTCAAATGGGTGGACTTCCAACTCTCAGAATTACTTTGCCATATTGGGTATTTCTGAAAAGCGTATGTTCATATTTCCAAGCAGTACGGGTTGTCTTTCTGTTACAACCATTTGTTTAGTGACCATTTGAAGTTACAATAGCACCCAAAAAAGTGATGTATGACTTTTTTCACACTTACAACCACTGCAGCATCCCCATGGTCACATGATCACAATTGGGGTGCCTGACCATTGCACTGTCCCAGGCTCATTAAAATATCATCACTTGTAACCTTCGCAGCTGGAGTCTGACAAGCAAAATTAATGGGGAAAGGCAGATTCATTCAACAACTGCATGATTTACTTAAAACAGCAATGGCCTGCTTACCTGTGGCAAAAAGTCATAAAATGGAGCATAGGTCACTTAACAACTGCCTTGCTTAGCAATTAAAATTTTGGGCTCCATTTTGGTCATAACTCTGATTGTAGAAAGCTAAGTCAGAGTTTCGAACAGAATACTGAGTTCAAATCAGCATTCAGGCATAATCCTCACTGGATTTATTTAGATATGTTATTGACTTTTTGGTATAATGTTTTTTTTACTGAACTGTGAAAATACTGCTTAATCCTTAGAGAGAAAGTGAGACATAAATTGAATAATTCCTTTGCTTCATTTGAAAATACTAAATTTTAGACAATGAAAGTTAAGTAAAATGTTGAAGAAATTAAATTGTTCTCACTTGCACGGAAAGAATTGTACTTCAGTGTCTAGTTCACCTTCCCAAAAAAGGTGGCAGTGGATATTTTTGCTTTTTTTAAAAATGTCCCATGCATTTAACTTTATTTTAATAGCTGTATGCAAAATTTGGATTTTTTGGGGATATATATATATATATATATATATATATATATATATTGCAACTATCTATTTCTTCTGTAGAAAATGCAAAATTTTATAATATTTATTTTATTATTTGATTACATTGCCACCCATTTCTGTGACTCTGGACATGTAACAATTTTGATGTTATGTACAGGGCTAAATAATCCAAACTTATACATAAAATAAACTGGAGGTCACCAACCTTTGTTGATTGGCGGACCGGAGGACAAGGGAGGGGAAAGCATTTTACACACGTGTATGCGTGTGGGGCCGCGAGCACACATGTGCTGCAAATGGGGCAGGGCTAGCATCCGCGAGATACTCGCTAGCCCTGCCCCATTCTTGTGTGGCTCAATGCGTTTCTTCGCCAAGTGATGCGGCGATGGCTTTTGTGCTCTGCAGTGTGGCGGCATTTTTGTGCCCTGTGGTGCGGCGGCGCTCATTTTTGTGGCATTCATTTTTGCACCTTGCAGCTTGGGGGTGGCCTGATTTTACATCCCATGGTGCAACAGCGCCCCATTTTTGCACCCTGAGGTGCGGCGGCAGCCTGTTTTTGTGCTCCGTGGCATGGCATCCTATTTTTGTGCCCTGTGGCTGTGGCACTAACACAAGCGAGGGGGTGCCCGGCATATGCACGCGCACTGGCCAGCCTGTCCCACAGCCTGGTGGCCAGACCACGGTCTGGTGGCCAGGAGACCACGGCCCACAGGTTGGGGACCCCTGAAATAAACCTACTGAAATAACAAACCTAAATCATTATTCACTTATCTTATTAAATTCAGTGGTGTCATCTAAGCATGACTTAAGGGCTGAGTATGTTAAAATTCACTTGAGTGATTTTTAAATTAAATTGATTTATTTGAAAGCTTAGAGTTTAGCTGTTTCCATGCTCATCTAAAATAAACTGCTTAAGTAAATACATACCATTTCAGTTAATAATTTATTATGTTGTTTAACTTCTGTTCCAATTTCAATGGAAAGCTATGAGAAAAAAAAGACATACCATATTTTACAATGCATAATAGTATATAGTGAGATAACAAGGTTATTTAAAGTATTCCAGATGATCCTAAAAGGTCCCAGGTTTGAAATGGAATTGAGTAAGATAGCATTATTTTTCCAACCATTTCATTCATTTTCAATACAAATTCTCTCCCTTCTTCTGTTTTTTTCCTTATGTAGTACGAATTATAGTATTAGTTTGCTCTGCTCTCCAAAGCTTTTAACTAAAGACACTTTGTATACTGTTAAATCTTTGTCTTAATTCTTATTTCTTTTCTGTTTATAATGTGCTTAGATAATTTGTTTCTTTTTTCAGCATTTTATATGTTTCAGTATAACTGAAGCCCATACTTCCGAACTACAGACCACCCATATTGAGCAAAAAATGGTACACATGGCAGATTAAATTACAGAAGATTATTAATAGTATGCTAGCTAGTTTGGGTAATAGATTATTCTATTACATCTCATTTATTTCCTATAGATTCCTTTGAACCATAATAATTCCACAAGATTTGGTAGTTAGATCAAGGGAGCCATTGGGCTGCTAAAATGTCTTGGTATACCTTCCTTACATGGTGTATAATAAGTTGAAGTCAATGAGTTCTTTTTGAAGAAAACTTGAACTTTTTTTTGCCACACTGAAACTTATTAAAGACATAGTAAATGAATTGGCAAGTGAGGATGTACAAATTGCCAGCTTTACTTATAGAGACCAGACTAGACAACTGGGCTGGTTCAGTTTAGTTTCAGTATTTATTTAACAGAACAATTTAACTTCGTGGCTTATAAGTAGACTTATAAGTAGACATACTAAACTTTGCTGATTTATCATTCCCTTAGGAACACAATTCTTACTCACAGTGCCAAACAAGAAAATCTTCTGCCAGAACTAATACTCTGATTAACTAAAAAGGGCAGCTGAAACTCAAATCCAATTATAGGTAGAATCTATTCTATGAACAAATGTACCATGCTTTCTGATGAGCAACAACTGTGCCTCAATTCAATTAAATTGTTGCTACACACTGATAATCCAACCACTATGTACTCTAATCAATTTGGATACTGCTAGTATAATGACATACTTACAGATTTTATGGCAGTGACTTTTGAACGCAAACTTTCTGTTAGCTTTTCATTTTCTTCCTCATATACACTATAGCCACTATTGGTATAACCATAATTGCTGCCAGCAGCTCCTTCACCTGAAAAAAACAATCAAAGCACCAGAAGTTCAGATGGGAAAATATGGTTTCTGGAGGGAAAGAGTTTTATTAAATCATCATCTGTTTTAAAAGTACAGGCCAGTAATGTCATCATGAAATAGGAACAACCTAAACCTTTCATAATGTAAAATTGAACAGGATCAAAGTAATGAATAAGGGAAGAAGGAAGACATACAAAAGATGATTAATTCATGTTACCCTCAGGGCCTTTCCATCTACAGTCCAATCCAATGGGTTGCAAAGAGAATTCAGGATCCAAATCCATTGTCTTAAAAAATAACTAAAAGAAACAATCCAAAGCATCTATGTACTGTTAACATTTTACAAAAGAATATACATTAAAGTCTATCTCTTCCTCTTCTTTGATTTTCTAAGGGGGGGTGTACGTATCTGGATCATCTATTAAATTAGATGTGTTATTTTCTTACTCCTTTCTTCATGCCAACACAAAATCAAAGACATCTTCCCCAACTGCTAAGTTCTACTCTTCAAAACTGGTCTTAGAAATTGTCCCTTGCCTTTTTCTTCAGTAAGAATAGGCAGTGTTACTCTTCAAGATTAGCAATTTAAAAACTTTATAATTGGATAATTTTGATCACCTGCTCCCACTGGTTTTTTGACTGTTCAATACATTTTGCAAAGGAAAGCTTCTTTCAGACTCCTATTTAGCATCAGGGACTACATGGGTGGGTCTTCTCTGTGCCAACATCACTTTTGGAACATCCTGAGATTGGTTAGAATACAATGATAATATTCTGCATCACTTTAATCCACAATCGGGACTGATATTCCAGTCCCAATTGTGCTCATAATCCAAACACTACCTGTATTATTTTTATTTGCAATTATTTGTAAAATACAAAATTGAGATTTGTAGAAAATTTTGCAATTTCAATTTTTGAATTTTTATTATTTCTTTACCCTTATTCCTCCTAGTTACTTTTAAAATTATTTTAACTCCTTTTAACGTACTGCTTTTCCTGATATTTTTTCCTTTGCTTTTGAAAATTAGCCACGTGTAGGTTTTTTATTTTTACATACACTTTACCTCTTAATACGTTTAACAGATCTAAAGATGCTCATAATTGGTATATCATTGAAATGTTTTTAAATAAAATTCAATTATAATATGTTGGAAGGTAAAAGGTAAGATGAAGGAGTCCCTGAAGATTTTACTCCATTAGTTGTTGCCGACTCTAAGGGGCAGTGCTCATCTTTGTTTCAAGGGCCATTGGGCGCTGTTTGAAGATTCTTCCATTATGCGGCCAGCATGAAGTCATAGAGCACTGTTACCTTCCCACCGAAGAGGTACCTATTTATCTATTGGCATTTGCATTCTTTCAAACTGCTAGATCGGCAGTAGCCAGAGCAAGGACAGGAGCTCACCCCATTGTGTGATGCTTGGGTTTCAAACTCAGGCTGTCATCTTAATTGTTGAGCTATCGCACCGCCACAATTTATGTTGCAAATTCAGTAAAAACTTTACCCTCCATACATATTAAGCCTATCATACATCTGTATCTGCTGTGGGATACAGAAACTTAATACTTTACTGCATTTAGTGGTAGCTTAAGAAACACACTATTTAATAATTTATTTACATATACATATACATGTACACACACACACACACACACACACACATAAAGTCATTTGTCACAATTTATTTTAAAGAACTGCACTAACTCACAAAGATTTAGTAATTTTTTGTACAGTTTTTAAGGTGCTATAAAATACTATTAAACCCCACTTTGATTAAGTGGACAGGATCCACAAAGTAGTAGAGATAAATCTGTTATGTTTCTAAAAGGCTACAAACCTTTTCTTCATTTTTCCCCCAGCAGACTAATATGGCTAGCTCCTTTGAAAACAAAAATATTAAGTCAACTTTTAGAATGAAAATTATAATTTGTGTGTTAGAAATAAAAGATTATATTGTTTTTTTTTAGGTAGAGGGCCATTTTTTCAGGTCCTCTAGAACATGTTGCATGAGGGTGGGGCAAACTGAAGTGGTTATGTTGAAATACATCCATGCATACAGCATCTCATCCATACATAATACATACATCCCTCTTACACAACAGCCCACAGATATATCAAATGCTTGATAAATTTGGCAGGTGAAAAAGTAATGGCTAGACAAGAGAAGGAAGAAGAGGGTCAGGTAAGAGTCAGATATGTTGATGACCTAAAAAAAATCAATGAATTATTTTACTGAAAACATGGCATATAAACTGAGTCTCAATATCTCAAATAAGAAAATAGATTTATAATTTTCATAGGGGGGACAGGAACTTCACTTCCAAATAGTTAAAATAATAGAGTAATGATGGAACTATGTCTACACATTTCTTGGATAGCTAAAAGTTGTACAGGGACCATTTTTCGTGAACAGAATTCAAAAGTTATACATCATAGACTGGAAATGTTTTCTTGCAATTCCAGATGTCTATTTCATAACTGATGCAACACAGAAATACAGCTAGTTTCTTCCCAGAATCTCATCAATCATTTTTACTCAATGATGCACTTTAAGATTCTTCAGAAATCCATTTATGACATTACCTTGGGAGAAAAGCCACTACCCTTTTTTTTCAAGGAAATTTGAGTAGAGGTGCCATAAAGTTTGCACTAATGAAACCTTGTTCTATCCCACCTTTTCATCAGATAGACAAAGCAGTGGAACCAGTCTTGAAAAATAGAACACTTATGGAGGAACTTAAGGCAAATGAAATTTAAACAGACTAGGAGATAAACCATTGTGTCAATGTCAATGGGATTTCATTTTCCTAAATACAGATATGAACATTTTAGTCATAATCCATGAAAAGCACTCTGGCAGGTATATAGCGGATGGTAAAAAACTAATTTTGATTTTATTGACTGCAACTAATGAAGGCATCCAGATGCATTTTCTAATAACCTGAAGCATTAATAAATTAATGATGCGGCAGCAATTTGAGGATAGAACTGGGGGCTCCACACAAGACTTAGGAAGCCACATACCTAAGCAAGTTTGTTTTAAAGGATAAGGGTGCTGATACATATTGTCATTGGAAGGCCAAGTGGCAACTGTAAGATGCAACAGGCTTGTAAAGCAGATTCACATCTTCCCAAACTGAGATTATTTGAATGTCTATTGTTTAGATTACTAGCACATGGTAGGTTTGCCTTTACACATTTTCTTAAAATTTCAGTTATCTATCCACTAAATTATTACTTGGCCCAGCTAAAAAAATAAAACTGTACCAGCTTCTGAGTACACTTCAAATTGGTGAAAATCACTTATACAATTGGTAATAAATTAGGGCATAGATAAAATCAGTATTATTTTTTTCTGTTTGAGACACAAACACATCACACACACACACACACATTATAATCACCTCAGAAATCCTATCTTTAAAACTAGAATAGCGTGCCTTGGAACAGGTCTACTCATGGAATATTGCCATAACATCTAATTTAATGTCTGTCCAGACTCACCTGAATGCTAGAAATCTATGTTCCGATTTTTATACATATTATAATTTATAGTTACTGGATCTGCTGGATTTTATTGTTCATTCAATGCACAAGATGTGAATAAATTGCTCAGAATTTGGACTGGGTCTATGGGTGTCACCCACTTCTGAATTTTAAAAAGAAAAGTAGCATACACTATCTTTCACTATTTTCTTGAAGTTTTCTATGTAAAACATAAAATATGGTGAGGCTATTAATGAGTCAAAATGCAAAGATTTCTGCAGAGTTAGCTGACTAAATGAGATACAGTTTATCCATATAAAATGGAAAGCATTTTTGATAAAGAGCCAAAAATAATTTATAAATAGGAGAAAGTGAGCTACAAAAATACTTTATTATGCAGAATGCATTATAATAGAATGCCATTGAATTACTTTGAAGATAATTAATTTATATATTAAATTTCACATTATTTTGCATGGCCCAAATGCTTTCAGAATATACTAGGTTTCTAGGAAGAAAGCTGATTAAATTTGCAAACTATCTTCATAATGTGTAGTGTTAACTTTGTCATAGTAAATGATATTTCTAGTCTTAGGTTTCCAATTAGCATTCAATGAAAGATTTCTGATAAATTAAGTTTTTCCTAGATGTCATAGGCCAGAGAATAGAAGCTTTTGATGGCAGGGTTGCATACCTATTTTAAAAGTTAATGCAGTTTTTTATTCTCATTAGTGCAGTGAAAACTGGGCTGAATGTTAAGCATCCACAAAAGCTCATCATTAAAGCCATAATATTCATTGCTGCCTCATCTTTTCATTATTCATGCAGTCTTGAACTTCCTGATACAATTCCTTGGTTGTGTCTAATCAGTCAGTCCATCCCTCTGTAAATCTCCTCCCACATACCTGGGAAAGAGACTGGTAGATCTCTTTGTAGCATATGTGGCAAGACATACAGAACAAACAAGCTACAGATAGTGTTTTATCGCTTTCATCATAGTCTACAGTTAGTTTTAACTTTATTCAGTAATGATGATTTTTGCAGATAGTTGATGAGAGTACCCCATAGGTACACCCTGACTCTCAACGCACAGCTGGCCTTTAAAAATCTGAGATAAGTGTTCATCCAGCTATAGTAGGATGACTGAACTATACATGATACTCCACCTGTATTTATTTGCCAGATTTATATCCTGACTTTTGGTAGAAGACCACAAAATAGTGTGCATAAAGTTCCTTCTATTTTTCCCAACCACAGCCCAGCTGGGTAGACTGAGCTGAGTGTAACTGGTCCAAAATTACCCAAGGAGCTTCAGTCTAAGCCTAATCTATAGGGTGCCCCTTGTGCCAGTCCCTCTTACACCCCACTGGCTCTTTGCATTTCTGCCATCTGTTCTAATATCCAACTATGTGGCTTAACTCTTGGTAGGAGACATCAACCCAAGACTATCCACACCGGCAATTGAGTGTTTTTAACTCTTAGGCATATTAAGTGTAAAACCAATTGAGGAAAAAAGGGCTAAATACATCGGCAGGAGAAGGGTATCACCAGGCCTCTGCTATTCGCCTTAATGAATAAGAGGAAAGTTAACCTAAATCCCGGGAGAGGCTTGGATCTTTTCCCGAAGACGCGGGCCGTGAATGACTGTGGTAAATGCGCTGAACCTCTGAACACCGGTTTCCTTCGTAGAGCCCAGCTCCCCACAACAAATTTTTCGTTGTTCATCCCCACTTACCCAGCCCAGCCCTCCTCATCCTTATTCGCCACAGGAGAGATGAGATAAGTCCTTCTCCTGAGACTCACGGGCACCACTGAAGACCGCCGTTCACACACTCAGCGGCAAGGAGAAAATTGGGCACACTTTCAGGCATTCCCACTGTAACCCCCGAAACGCCACGACAGCGTTAAGTTCCTGAAAAGCCTTCCGGGGAATGTAGTTTCGGTTTTTTTGTGTGTGTGCCCTCGCGAGGCCTTCTGGGTAACGTAGTTTCCCTGTAGTACTCCCGGAGACTTCTGGATAATGTAGTTTTACAAGCCTGCCTGGTTGCTTCTGCGCATCAAGGACTTGTTATAAAGTACGGTGATGAGATCGAGAAAAATAAATACCGGTAATTTTTGTTTTTTAACGAGGATCATCACTTATACTTTTACATGTGGAAGAGAAAGCGGACAATCGGAAAAAAGCGGATCCAAAGAGGGAACCCTCGATTATTTTCCTTTCTTTGGCGGGTTTTCAGGCTAGACGACAGCTGGCAGGAGAAGCGAGGCTGAAAGCAGTCTCATCTCTGGGCTGCGCAAGAAACCCAAGGCTCAACAAAGCTGACAAAAGCGGCTGCTACTCTCGTTCATCCACGGACTTACAAGGAGATGGAAACATATACAGGTAGTATATGCTGTTCAAAGTTACAACAGCACTGAAAAAAATGACTTATGGCCGGTTTTCACACTTATAACCATTGCAGCATCCCCATGGTCACGTGAGCAAAATTTGGACACTTGGCAACTGACTCATATTTATGACGGTTGCAGTGATCAGGAGTCATGTGATCAGCTTTTGTGACCTTCTAACAAGCAAAATCAATGGGGAAGCCAGATTCACTTAACAATTGTTTTACTAATTTAACAACTGCAGTGATTCACTTAACTGTGGCAAGAAAAATCATAAAATGGGACAGAATTCACTGAACGAATGTTCCACTTAGCAGCAGAAATTTTAAAGTCAATTATGGTCGTAAGTCAAGAACTACTTATAGTATTATATGAGGTATGAAGTTTTAAAAGAATCTTTAAAATCTAGATGAGACAGAATGCCTGATGGGCACCCAAGGAAATGGCTGGGCAGGCCTTTGGTGCCATTGTTTAGCATTTGCAGCAAACTGCAGTGATATCAAACAATGCATAATGTGATTACTCAAATGTTGCAATAAGTTAGTTACATCAGAATGCCTGAACAAATGGCACTAACCTATGAAGTTAGAAAAATATTCAAAAATATGCCTAGCAATTGTTGGAAATGTAGACAAAAATGAGGCACATACTATCATCTTTGGTGGACATGCCCTAAAGCCAAAAGATTTTGGTTAAGAATACATATATGGTTAGAGAAAATGAAAAAAAAACATGTAGATTTTATGCCAGAATTATTTTTGTTAGGTATAATTGTAGGAAATTATGAGAAAGAATGTGTATATTTAATGTTACATGTACTAACTGCAGCGAGAATTGTATTTGCTCAACGTTGGAAAAATAAGAATTACCAGCAGAGGAAGAGATAATTAAGAAAATGTTGAACTGTGCAGAAATGGACAGACATTGAAAATGAAAGAGAAAGAAGATTCAGAATACTTTAGAACAGAGGTCCGCAACCCCCAGTCGTGAACCAGTACTGGACTGCAGCATGCCAGCAACTGGGCCACACAAACAAGCAAAGCCCTTTCTGCAAGATGCAGGCAGCACACAAAACCACGCACCCTCCAGTCCGCGGAAAAACCTCTCTCCACTTAACCCAAAGGTGCCCAAAAGTTTGGGGACCTCTGCTTTAGAACATGGGATACATTTTATCAATGACTAGAAAAACGAGGTAGAGAGAAAGGAATTTAACACGTATTAGTACATGTATTAGTAAGCTAAATATTGGAACCCAGACAACATGTTGCTGATAAAATATTGAGGATTTGTGACTATAAAAAAATTAATAAAATATTGTTAAAAAAAGAATCCCTGAACACCATTATAATTGCTATGATTCTATCCTCATGTTGTTATTTGCCACCACCCTCTTCACCCTGCAGGTGCCTGTCTTGTATCTTGCTGTCAACCTCAACTCTAGGCCTTATTTGTAGGGGGCTGGTCACAAATATGAGAAATGAATGACAGTTCCAGTTCTTTCTGAAAAGGAGCAACCCCTTACCTTCTGAATAGGTCACCTACAAAAATACAACCTATTCTTTCATAAAATAATCACATAGAATGTGTACAATAGCTTAACCATCATTTGGATAAAGGGGGCAATCATTAAACATGCAGGTAATAATCATAGCAATATCATTTTTTCATTAATTTTTTATTTAATGTTTAATACCCCTTTAAACTGATGCATGTACCTGTGGATGAGAGGTTGCCTCAAATATGATTTCTGACCTCAAGAAAAGTTTTACAACTCTTTCTGTCATGATTCCTAGCAGAGGGTTAGAAACAAAACTTAAGTTTTTCTGCTAAAGATATTGCAAGAGGAAAGTCATGTTAATCTGATGGCAAAGAATCACAAGAAGACTAGTAGCATATTTTCTAACCAACAATGTTAGCACTCAAAAAAGTTTATGCTTTTTAATAAAATTTGTTAATTGGAAAAGATGCTACAAAATAATTCCTACATTTTTGCGCTTTCACCATTTCTTTATTTAGAAGCAACAAAAAATCTAATGTGACACAGGATGGGTGGTGAAGTGGGCTGTGAGGGGGAGTAGTTCTAACTGTTTCTCTCTCTTGGAGGGGGTATTTTCCCACTCCTGGAGGGAAGTGATGAAAGTTGGACACCCCCTCCCCAGCCCAACCAAGAAATAATCTAGGAATACCCCAACTAAACTGGGTCAACAGCAGCCTGAGGCTAAATGGCAAACACTTGACACACACAATGAGGAACCAGCTAGCAACAATCAGGACACAACAATAAAGTAATTAACACCTTTCAGGCAGGATTAGCAAAGAAATTTAACCAACAATAGTCACTGACCAACAAATCAGAAAAGGCAGATTCAAACTCACCAATTAGAAATGATAAGTTTGTTACCAATCAGAAATGACAAGTTTGGAAACCACAAAAGGGTATAAAAACCCCTATTTAAAGATCACTCTGTCTAGCTAGCCGGGGACTCGAGCTGAATTGTCACTCAACGCTGATCCTTGAAATTAAACCTCTTTCCGGTAGCTGGCTTCACGATCTATTCTGCGCCGCGCCGTCAAAGGGAATCCCGGCTGGAAGGACCGAACGGGGGAGTTCCTCCCAACAATCTGGTGACCTACGAAGGGACTTCCAGCTCACCCAGCCACCGGACCGGGCCCGGAAGAGTCATCACCCAGCCGGCAGCGGACACTTTGATCCGTGGGAAGCCTCCTCGGACCCTGCCCGGTCGGCATCGGGTAGTAAAGGGAGTTTTTGAGTCTTACGCTCGAACAGCTACCAGGAAAGAGGGTAAGTGCCACCAAATTTAAATCTATTAGGTTAAAGGGTCTGGGGGAACGAAAGGAAGAATGCATGAGTGTGTGTGTGAGGCATCCTCCTCTTAGAATCAGCTGGAGCTCGCTCCCTCCGTGTGCCCTCTAGCCGCACCCCGACCTGCTGCTAGCTCCAGTGGAGCCGTGACCGGCGGAATTCGGGAAAGCAGGGGGGGGCATCGGAGCGTGAGACCTTCTGGTGAGAGAGGAGGACCGAGCGGGCAGAGAAAGAGAACCCTATTCTGGGCAAGCCAGGACCCCTTCTGCCAGTAAATATTAAAGCAGTAGCCCCGAGCGGAGGTGGCCGCTCACCTCCGAGAATCTGTATTGGGGGAAAGAAGTCTCGCAAGGAGACTTCGACTGTATTAGGAGAAAGAAGTCTCGCAAGGAGACTTCGACTGTATTAGGGGAAAGAAGTCTCGCAAGGAGACTTCGACTGTATTAGGAGAAAGAAGTCTCACAAGGAGACTTTGACTGTGTTAGGAAAGAAGTCTCACAAGGAGACTTCGACTGTGTAGTGTATGAAAGAAAAATAGACTTTGCTTAGGGCTTTGCTGGGAAACCAATTTGGCTAAATAAAGGTACTTAAAAGGGAAAATAAGAAATAGTGATTCTCTCTCTCTCTCTCTCTCTCTCTCTCTCTCTCTCTCTCTCTCTCTCTTCTCTATGCAACCACATGGTATGTTTAAAATGTGTGCCTTCCCTAACTTGAGTTATCTGAAATTTATGGTGGGAATGACTAGGATGTGTAAAACTAAGACTTCTGTTCTCTTGTCTTTGTGTATATATGTTTGTCAAAGTCTGTGCGTGAGAGGTAAATGTGACTGTTAACTGTTTCAAATCCAAAGGAAAAAGAATTTTAAATTCTGCTAGAAATTCTGCTTAAAATAAGCCACAAAAAGGAAATACCTCACTCTGTTTGTCTGGCCAACAAACAGAGTGAAGAAAAAAAAATGTGTTTGTTTGTTTGTTTGTTTTCCTCTTTCTCTCTGTGTACGCTCAAGAACAGCCTTAAGTTACCATGAGGGATTGTTTTAAGTTTATCTGTTGGAAAAGTTTCACTTGCATTTACTGTATGTGTTTTATCTATCCTTTTCCTGAAAAATGTGTGTCTATCTACAAGAGCCTTTTGAAACTCAAGTCTGCTTGTGTGGGGAAATAATTTTCCTAAGTTACTTTTCATATCCTAAAACTTACTGGTGAAACTACTATGAAATTTTTCTGAAACAAATAAGCATTTTCCAATCTCTAAAATGATGTGATCTATTTTAGAATAAATGTTAAAGGCAGATCCTCCTACCCTTGGCAAGTTGCACATCTTAAAATATTAGGCTTTTAAAGTTATTTGGAGTTTTTAGCATTCTCAAGCTGCCTAACATTTTTTTTTCCTTCCAAGTTGCAAGTTCTTGCCCATAATATGTTGCAAATGGTCAAGTTCAAAGGTGAAACATTTCATTTTGTTGTTCCCCATTTGTCTATGTTTAATAACTGCAGTATTAATGCCCTTTTCAAACTGCCTGCAAGCTACCTCCCTTCCAATTCTTTTCCTGCCCTTTGTTCTCCATACCTTTTGTCTGCCTCTCCTGGTAGAGTCCACCCAGAAAGCGGGGGGAGACCTTGTTCTTGTATCTTTCAGCCCTGAAACCCTCTCCCAAGCCTTTGGAAGCAGAACACACAGACCCAGATGCTGCCTCCATCCATTTGAGCCATGGAATTGAGTTTTGAATCCAGCCATCCACTAAAAAGCCACCATGCAATCTGAGTGGGGAACATCTTCCCAAGTCCTACCATTTACCCAGATGCCCGTGAGAGCTGCAGAAGGAAGGTGGTGCCATGTGAAGCCTCAGAAGAGAAAATTAAGACTGTGGGGGGAGGGTGGAAACTCATTGTAAACTTTTCTTTCTTGCCCCATTTGTATTGTAACAAGCCAGTTGAATGTATTAATGGAGAGATGGCATTTAGAAATAGGTGGCAGAACAAGTACTGAACACCTTGGACTTCTATCTGGTGGGAGGGAAAACTTTTCCAGAATGTTTGTATTGCCTGTTTTGTAGAAATAGCTGCATATGCACACATACACCATTCACACCATTCAGAGTCTATCCCCTCCACCTACCTTCAGTAAAGTTCCCTAGGCTGATTTTTGCTCTATTGCACCAAAGCTTTGTGGGACCAACTTCCAACAGATTCCAAAGGAGAGGGAACCAAGCCCCCTCAGGTAATTTGCAATTCATATGCCCTGACTAAGGAAGCAACAGGAAAGATCCCAAACTTCAGCCCTGAATATCTTGCACTGTGGGGCTCAGATTGGGATTCCTAGAGCTCATTATGTGCAATTTAAAGAAAAATTTAATAGCCTGGCATATTGGCTAACCTCAATTGGACATTACAAACCTGGATGCACTGAATTAAGAGCTAAGGCAGGAAACAACCCTTGAAATTGGGCAGCCAGTAGTCATGTATTAAGGAAAACCATGGCTGTGAAGAATTTTGGGGGGTATGCAAACCTGACTGGAAGCTAAAGGTGATATCCAACATTTGAAAATGATTGGCACAGAATATTGGATACTATAAATTTCTTTTCCACCTAACAAAATTTTGCCCTGACTTTTAGAACTTTATGGGTGCAAGCTCCCCTTTTGGGAGCCACTAAAGGGATCTTTTTCTGCTGCCTCCATTAATGTCTTATTTTTCTTTTTTGCTTAACAGTTTAAAAGCTTGCCTACCAAGTCTCACTGACCAGATCAATTTTAATGTTGTGCCAATAAGTGTGTCATAAATTCACACTTAAGGCACAAAGTGGGGATTGATGAAAGTTAGCCCAGAGAAGAAATATTAAAAAGGGCAGAAAAATATATTTTTCCTCAAAAGGACTTTTTAAAACCAAACCTGGCCCTAAATCTATCTCTCTGCCCCAAGCAAGAGCTAGGCCCATACAAATGCAAATGTAAAACCATCAGAAAGTTGGAGCTAGAGCAATCAAGAAGACAAAAGAGATCTGCATACCCCACCCAAACTCTAGGAGTCAGCCCCATCACCTGGGAAGCAGGATATGATAATAGAATTAAACCACAGATATCAAGGCCTAGACAAACACTCAGAAACAGCCTCAAGGTTCATGCCACAGGAACAGGAAACTATTCCAAACAAGGCTAGAGGGGGTATAAAAGCCTACTGCTCCATGTGCTCAGCTCTTCTCCCTCTCCTTCGCTCTGCCCTTCTCTCTCCTCTGCACTTTCCTGAAGAACCATCTTTCTGCAATAAACTGTAACCTTCTTCCCAAAGCAGTCACCATGTTTGCTTATTTATTCCCGGCTTGGATGAACCAGGATGAAGACTTTACTTCTAACAGAAGTAACATCTAGAAAAAAAGTGTATTTCTGTTAACTATACTGTTTGACTTCCTCTACCAGTTTTTTTTTTTTCATAAAGTTTTGCATGGTGCAGCACCATATAAATATATCAGTGTTTAAGCTAAATATTTTTATTGGATCTTTGCTAAATAATTTTGTTATATGTCATGTTCTGCAACATTATTTAAAATTAATTTTCAAACTAATTCATTTCCTTCAACTTAACTCAAACGTTAAAGCAGAATTGAGCTTTTATCTTTTTACATTATAAATATGACTCATGCCATTCACCACAGGATTATAGATTTATTTCCCCCAAAATAACTTGGACAGACAGATAAACTTGAAACTGTGAATCATTCAAGTGTACTTCATTTCTTTCTCTTTTCTTCATTGCCAAAACTATTACAGAACTCCTGCATTATTTTGTATATCTTTCCATTATCCCACATTGCTGAATCTTAACTATAGAAAAAAGGGGTATCATTATAATAAAAATGAAAACACAGTAACTTTCGTTTGAGAAAATATAAAGATGAGTAGAGGTCTCTCGTTATATCTGTTTATTGCTTTTCTTTAGGCCAGTGGTTCTCAACCTTTTTAATGCCATGACTCCAACCGGTCGTAAGTCGAGGACTACTCAACCGGTCTTAAGTCAAGGACTACTCAACTGGTGCAGCACCGTTTGCAGAATAGGATTTTTGGCGGGCTCAGCAGGGCAGAGACAGCCTGGACAATTCCTATTGGCTTTTGAAAGCCAATAGAATTAGACTCTGTTCAAGAGAGTCTATTCTATTGGCTTTCAAAAGACAATAGAATAAAAGGGAGTAGCACAGCTAAGGAAAAGGGGGAAAAAATGGCGGACTGCGTTGTTTGGCGACCCCCGTGAAATGGTCGTTCGACTCCAAATGGGATCCCGACCCACAGGTTGAGAACCACTGCTTTAGACAGAGGAAAGGAACATATAAAATTTAGGAAATTTCATAATATTGTGGATAAATTCAATCATGGACATTCTGAAAAACAATGGAATTGGAACAGAGTTTCTTGTGGCTTTCTCTTTACTTACATTTGATCTCAATTTCAAAGGTGTGTCTTGGTAAAACATTTCACAGAATAAACAGACAAAATGAGTTGTTTGTATTTGTTTTACCTGTTATAATACATCAACATTTTGCATCAATCAATCATGTCAGTTGTTTTCCTAAATTTATACAACATGTAAAATATGTATTGTTGATTGGAAGGTTCTTAATATTTGAAAAGTAGTTGAAAAACAATTTCCAAATATAATTGTGAGGTTTGAGAGAACTTTGTGTCAATAATATAATATAAAATATATATATATATATATATATATATATATATATATATATATATATATATATATATATATATAGTGGCGATGAGCTTGACAAAAATCTCTTAATTCCCAACTGCTTAGCTCATGAGCCAACTGCAGAAACTTTGTTCCTGCAGTTTACTTATAAGTAGTGCTGTCTGGAGTACAGAGAGTGATCTCACAGCCTTTCCCTTTTCCAGAGAGATTTTATCTGCCAGAATTTACCTTTTGGCTGCCAATCTCACCACTGTACCATCTCTGCTCCTTCAGAGACATTTAGTTTACCATGAATCTGCTTCACCAGTAGTAGTTTGTATTTGTTTTTATCTATTTAACTGTAACATTTAAATGGAAATAATATTAAAAAAGGAATTATAAAACTCCCATCTTTTGAGGAGCCAAGCTAGAAATACATGAATAATCTTGGGTATGTGGGAAGTTTAATTCTATGTATTATGCTAAGCCACAATTTGTTTAAATTATGGTTTATTGAAAAATGACTGGTGAAATTCAGAAACAAGACAAAGCTATATAAATAGTAATCTGTAAATAAATAATTACCCGGGATTCTATAAGATGCTAAACCAAACACAAACAAACTACAACAGGACAGCAGTCTTTGACTTGTGTAGTAAACAACATTCTCTCTGAATGGGTATTTGCATTCTTAAATAATTTTGGCATCATTATTCTTTTCTCTATTAAAGCAATTGTCTGGGTTCAATTGGGGACTTTTAGCATGGGATTCATGGATTCTACCAATGAGCTGATATCATGCATATGATATTATTGTGGCTTCTAATGAACATTTATATCTTCCCTAGAAGAAAACACAGCAGTAAATATATGCATGAATTGTTCTTCTTTTCCCAGATCCTTGAGTACCACAGCCTACATAATATATTTTTTTCTAAGTCTTCTCTCCTTGATAGATTTGCTTGGCATCATTACCGAGTTACCAAGCTGTTATTGTGGCCTTTTATGTCTTTGAATCTAAATTTGCAGTTGGCTTGCTTTTTGAATCAGAAATTGCTTCCCCCCTTCCCTTAAAGATGGTTTTCCTCTTAAGGGTGATCCGTCACTTTAACGAGTTAATGTCTTACAGGGATTTTCTGAGCACAATCTGCTGCATCAGCCAGATAAGAGAAAGTGTCCATTCTTATGAAAGAAGCAATTAGTATTAAATAAGGCAAGTTTGGCTCTCCTTCTATTCATTCAACACCTGACAGCTGTATGAATAGAATCTAGTAATTGCAAATGTGTAAATTGGTTGGCCATTGGAACCAGGATAACTTTTACATTTGAATGCTTGCTGGGCTGCTCTTCGCTTAGATAAAATTGACTTTGTGGCAGCAGAATCTTTCAGATGTTGAAAGCTGTCTTAATGTTAGTGGTATGGAAGTTTTCTACTACATCCTATCGGATTTCCTTTCTTTGTGCATGATAGCTCTATCACTTTTTTTTTTTTTTTAGGAATTCTAATTGTCCTCCATTTCAAACAAGAATATGCATATGGAATCATTTACAAAATTACTTGTATTTTTCAATTGATTACATTCTAAGCATCCTCTGCAGATCTCAGCAATCTACTCTATGTTCTTTTTCAAAATGCTCTGTAGCTTTCCCTGAATTCTGATTTTGCCTAGAACCTTATTTTGTTTCATCAGGTTTGTTTCATTATAGTTCAGCCTGGCTTATCTTTTGTCTAAACAACAACAAAAAAGATAAGACAGCATCTTTGTTTCCCAGCATCTGAGGGTTCCAGGGAACAATATAGTAAGACACTGAGATTACTGGAGAGGAAGAGTAAAATCACAGCATTTTCCCTCCAGGGTGATTAGTGTATATATTTACTATCAAATCTGGAGGAAAACTGTTCAAGAGTTCAGCACTATCATCTGGGAAGTTCTGGTTAAATTACAAAAGCAGTGTGTTGTTGAAAGATGGTAGTGGGTGTTCTAAGACCAAAACAAGGGTGAGGGTATATGTGGTTTGTAGGTCTATCTTTCCCATCAATATTCAGGGCTTTTTTTCTCATAGAACGTTCAGAACAGCGTTCCAGCACGTTTTTTTTATGGATTTTTTTCCAACTTTTGCACGAGCTGTACTACTCCTTCTATTGGCTTTCAAAAGCCAATAAGAATTGCTGCTGAGGGCGCCAAAAGACCCAGCTGGCAAACGTTGCATATGCAAGTTGTCTGCAGCGAAGGTGAGTTGGCAGGAACTTTGCACCCCTCCCTGCTGCTCAACTACACCATCTCCTAGTTGTAAGTGAGGACCAGGGGTGGGAGGTGGGGAGCAGCACTTAATTCTGCCCTGCCGAAAAAGCGGAATCCATGTGCACTCCTGCCTCATGCTCACCTGTGTCAGCCAGGCTGACCACAAGTCAGAAGGAGAAAACGCACTGGCAAAGAAACTCCCTCCTCAAATAACTCACATTTGTCAAGTCCATCTGCCCTCTGTGAGACCCTTGGCCAAATGGGGAGGCGAGGCCTGACAGACACGATTTCTCTTTCCACCTCTTTTTAATGGTAGTCACGAAGATACCTGGAGGAGACTGGCGCAGTGACACCACAGCAAGTTTCTCTTGATCTTCGGCCCTGCTGGGGCAATAATGGCTGCAGGCGCAGGAGGCAGGTGTGGCAGGACTGCTGTGGGTGGGGGCATGGGGGGCATCAGCGGTGGGCTGTCCCCCGTGCTGTGGGCCTGCTCTACATGGCAGGCTGCCTGGAGTGGGCAGAGGGGCACTGGTGGGGCAGCTGCAGGTGGGGTGCATTGGCGGCGGGCTGCCCCCCAGGGCCAGAGCCAGCGCGGCTGGTGCTGTGGGAGCCGCAGGGCCCACTCTACATGGCGGGGCGGGCGGCGGAGTGGCTGCAGGCAGGGGCATCAGCAGCAGGCTGTCCCCTGGAGCCGGAGTGGCCCCGGAGTGGCTGGTGCTGTGGGAACCGTGGGGCCCACTCTACACATGGGCTGCACGGGCGGGCAGTGGGTGGTGGCATTGGTGACGTGGCTGCAGGCACTGGGCACGGAGGTGGTGCGCATGGGGTGCGGCGTGTGCCCTCCTGCCGCCCCGCACTGGCATCTGGTTTGGCGACCACAAGCTCTGTGCTATCTGTGTGCATTGTGGGAGACACATTACCTCGCATGGATTGGCCCTGAACTACTACACTGACTTAACTTGGTTTGACCACATTGTCCCGTGTCGCCTGGAGGGGCTGGGGGTCACCTCCCTCAGCCAGGAACTGTGTCTCATGGCTATTATTTTAGTGGTTATCTGGATTCTTGGTAATCATAAGCATTTTTTTCATAAATTACTTAAGGATATGCAACTATATTTTCTCGTATTTATCTAATGTTATTTTTGCATCTACTTTTTTCAATCCATTTTCTTTCTGTCATTAAAATATAATTTATGTTAAGAATTGAATATATAATTTTAAAATTATATAAATAAATATATAAATAAAAGATTAACAAGATGATAGTTCCGGCACCTTTTTTTTTTTTTAGAAAAAAAACCTGTCAATATTAATAGCATATATTATTTATTTCATAATGCACAAAATAGGGTTTGCTTCCAAACAGTGAAACTATAGGGTTCTATTAATTATTCATTTTGGTTAGAACTGATTTGAATCTGCATAACATTGAGGCTTGGGTTAAATTAATTATTTACTGTAGAGTTGACTAGTTGCTGGGGTTTTTATTTTCTTGATGGGATTAGATCAGTGTTTTCAAATTTTGAAACTCTATAATGCATGAATTTCAGCTTCCAGAATCTCCCAGCTGAGATTCTGAGAGTTGAAATCCACACTCTTAAATTTGCCAAGTTTGAGAAACACTGGATTAAACATGCCATGTCCGGTAGGTGTCACGGCGGAGTGATGTCAGCATCACATAGTTTGTTTACTCTGATGACATGACTGATTAAAGAAACATATAAGCCCACATTATCTGTTAGTATTCACTAATACTAGTCCCAATGAATACAAACTGAAATTATAAATTGCAGTTTCAGAGAAAAAGTTTGATATGGAACCATTACATTTCTTTCTTTCCACTAGCTAAGATAAAATGACTCATTCAAGTATGAAAAACTGTATGAATGCCCTTATTCACAGCTTACCATTGCCTCTTTTTCTTAGCAAGTAAGAACACCTCCAAAGAAATCAGTAAGCTGTGGCATGGCAATATGTTATTCTTCAAGAATGCCTGTGGAATAAAGAGGTATCTTTATTGTAATTAAAAATGATGGAAGTTGGCATACTCCTTTGCAACAAGCCACCTTCCCATTTAACCTATATTTTTTTTTCCAAACTAAGATAACTTTAGAAAATTAAAATCAAATGGTCAAGACATATTGGCTCTCTGCAGATTTGTACCAAATCAACAAAGATTTTTAATCAGCATCAATATTCTACTTTGCTCCCCTTCTCTACCCATTTTCTCCTTTGGAATAACTCCATAGAACTTTCAACCTTTCATACATATGAGGTGAAACATCTGACACCCCACTGGTATCCCTCTGCCCAGTCTTCCAAACTCCAACTGTTAATAGCTATCTGATCTTCTATCTTTGGAAACTATGCTAATTTGATTTATCCGTTTAATTTTACTGACAGTCTCCAATAATTCTCTGATATGTTTTGGGTATTGTTCCTTGTCGCTTCAAAAGGAAGAGTATAGATTATATCTTTATTAATGAACTATTTTTATAAACAACAAATATAGAAATAAAATCATTTTTATTTGCTATGCAACATGAGCTTTCTCATATTAATTTTCTGCCATTGCACTCACCTCCGCATTTAGGTTGCAGTCCTATGCATCTTTACAAGCGCAGTCTAACTTAGTAAACGTGCATAAGATGTTTCATGCTGTGATGTATTTTAAACTACTTGTTAGCATGTATAACTCAGAAATCAAGAAATCTATCACGTTTCCATTCTACCTTTTATCTAATTGAAATTACTAAATCTTGATGGAATGCTTTTTATTATCTTAACCTTCAAGACAGACCATATCGAACTCTAACAAAAGCACTACCACTTATCCAACAGCATTAGTTGATGAGTTTTCCCCCTTAAACTAGTACAATGAAGCAAAATAACTTTGACCTCAATTGCTCTTTTTTAATCTCAGTAAGCTATGGCAGACATGCTAGGAATTTTTCATTGCAATGGAGAGTTCTAGTCAATTACATCAATATTGATAGAAAAGAATTTAAAACAGAATTGCTTTGTGTAAATGAAAATTTGCTGTGAAGTTAGAAAAATTAAGTGCATTGTCCTTATTTTATCCTTACAACATCCTACAATACATGGCATATGCAGCATTTTCAACTTGATCACATTTTTCTTCTTAGAAAGCCATGTTTCTTAAAAAGCATATTGTAGTAATACTACAGAATTTATTTTGCAACATTATTCAGTCTACTTAAAAGACTTGTTTTACTTGGGAAGGTAGATGCATAGCACTGTCCTTAAAAAAGTGACTTCCGGTTCCGGTTTGCGGCGACTTTAGTCGCATGGGGAGACTTGTCTCCTCGGCGGCTAGCCTTCCCTCCGCCGGTCGACCCTTATACGTGTCGAAAGTCACCCTGGAGGATGCGACTTCCATCGACAAGGCTTCGGCTTGGTTGCTCCTCCAGATGTCCGGGCAATCTCTGAGGGCCGACGGAGAAGAAGATCAGCCAGTAAAATGGCCAGTCATCCTGCTGCTTCAAACCGCAAGTCAAGAACATCTAAGCTGTAAGAGCCCCTGTGGTGAATCTGGGTGAGATCTTTCCTTGTTACTCTCTCTACTTGACTTTGTTTTTTTGCCTATAAGAGCCTTGTTGGAATTATTTCCCTGGCTAAAGAAAGCAACTTTTATATTTTTGGGAAAGAAGGTGTTTTACAAGATTACAATTTACTTTCATATTTTGGGGGGATACAGAAAACTTTCTCTTTTTTGTTCTGCTGTACTATTACCTGGTGTTGGAAAATTATTTCTTCTTTCACACTATACTTTTAAAGATAGAAACAAAGCAATGCTGTCTGGAAAACACTCTTTTTTAACTTACTGAGGACATCTAGTGGCAAACATTTAATATTGCACCTTCTGGTTAGTTTTTTGAAGTTAAACCAGACCTGACCTTCAAATTATTTTTGGAAAAAGATAAGGTGAGCTGTGAGAATTGTGGGGGTGGATATAGACTGACTCTTACCAAATAAAGTCTCCACAAACAAAACAAACAAACAAAAAACTATTCCTAACTACTATCAAAATGGAGAATTTGCAATCACAATTAAATTATAAGCTTATACTGGAAAAGATACATGAGGCCACTACAGAAATTTGTGCCATATTAAAAGAATCTACTTCAGAACTAAGATCCAGAAATTTCACTTCAAACATTCAAACGGATGACCAGACTACACCTGACTATTTTACAAACCAAATTATATTAGAAGAGGAATTAACTGAGATAAATGAGGAGCTTATTTTACCCTACAAACCTTTCATCTGTAACTTTGAGGAACAGAAGAAGCAAAGATCGAGATTTGGAACTACAAAGCAACAATATTTTAAGGAGGAGAATAACCGATGCCTGATGCAGAGGATGGGACTTTTATTTCTTCAAAGGCCATTCCAAGCAACAAAAATAGACTCACTGATTGAAAGGGAAGCGTTTTTATGGAAACCTGTCTGGTACAGGAGAAAACCTAGAATTAGACTTAAAAGAGAAATCTAAAACTGTGTAATGGATTAAAAGGCAATACTGGATTTATTGATTGTTTTAGGGATTAAGATTTAGAGTTAGAAGCAATATATATATATATATATATACACACACACACACACACACACACACACACACACACACACATATATATATATATATATATATATATATATATATATATATATAAAATTAAAACAGTGATCACCAAGAGAATGCTTTAAGAGAATAAAATTTAATTAATCAACCAAGCTTTCATCAAAATACATTTGACATCGTCATGGTTAAAAAGCAAGTATAGGGAGTAGACGTATATACCATTATCAAGCGTCCCATTGTCAAGTATCGCTTCCAGCTCTTAGAGTGCGTCATAGGCCCCAGCTGTTTAGAATATAACCCAAGCGTGTCTCCTTTAATACACATTCTTTTGTTCCTAGCTCACATTCCCTCACACACCACTCGATCGGTAGCTTTGGGATTAAGTGGATTCAGGACTAAGGTCTTCCGCCCTCCCCCATGTGCAGCTCCTCTATCACCCTGCATGCGATCGCATCTAAGGGGTGAGGGTGGCGGAGTTTTTGGATTTACTCCAGTATCCCCCTGAGTCACAAATTCACCTCGGTCCTGCCCATTCGTCCCTTGGGGAAGCATTAAAGATTCTTCTCCCCCTCCACCCCATATTGTTCTCCTTTCTGTCTTCCTTCCCGTGCACCATACTGAGGGGTCTTCTGTCTGTCCAATCACGGGCATGCAATGGTGACTCGGTCACAGCTAAATGAAAGAAGACACCCCCCTCCAGTGCATTTGACACGAGGTCTGGTAACTAAACAACAACTACGATCAAGGCAGAAGAGCCCTGAGAAAGGTCAGGAGGTGGGGTGAAGGAAGGTGACACACACCGACAACGGACTGAACAATGGAGTGCTCCCAATGAGATGACAGCAAAGAACGCTTTGAGCACGTGCGGGAGGAGGGTGATTGGAACAGACAGCAGACTCCTCAGTATGGTGCAACTACAGGACTCCCTCCGAATTAATGATCTAGTGGACCTTTTAGAGGTGTGCTTAAAAACCTTTTTTACATTTCAAGGTACCATGTATGAACAGGTCAAAGGAACACCCATGGGGTCCCCAATCTCTAGCGTCATAGCAGAGGCTGTGCTGCAACAACTAGAACACGTAGCGATGGCCCAATACCAACCTAAATTCTGGGCCTGCTACCTTGACACATTTGTGGTCATCAAAAGGGAGCATAAAGCTAACTTTGTGGGCATGCTCAATTCGGTATACCCTGACATTCAGTTCACGGAGGAGGAGGAGAACCAGGGGAGACTGGCGTTCTTGGACGTAATGGTCCACCGTCAGCCAGATGGGACCCTGAGCACAAGGGTATACCAAAAACCTACGCATACAGATAGAATTTTGCATTATGCTAGTAACCATCCTATGACCCACAAAGTTAGCTGCATAAGAACGTTATTTAGATGAATAGACTCCCATTGCAGCACAGTCAAAGCTAAAAGGGAAGAAAGAAACCATATCTTCCAAATATGCAGACGCAATGGTTACCCTACCAGGTTCATCAGATGCTGTAGTATACCACCCAAACCCCGGATGAGCCCGGATATGGAGGAACTCCCATCACAGATAACCCGTGTCACCCTCCCTTACATTAGCAATGTTTCAGAAGCAACAGCCAGGTTGTTAGCCCCCCATAAAGTGAGGGTGGCTCACAGACCTGATCAAACTTTAAGATCCAAAGTGATGCGCCCAAAGGACCCGCTCCCCAACACTGAAAAATCGGCAATCATATATAAAATCAACTGCAAAGATTGCCCCATTAATTATGTTGGAGAGACTTCAAAAAGAATGAAGACTAGGGTCCATGAGCATAAATTAGCGGTAAAAAGGGGGGAACAGCACTCCCAAGTATGGGCTCACATGGCGGATTCTGGACATTGCTTTGACTTTGATAATGTATGCATCCTGTCCGGTGACAACACGAAAGAGGGCCGGTTACTAAAAGAGGCATGGCTCTCTGACAGGGACTCTGTCAACCGGCACATCGATTTGTGCCCGGCACATCTAACTTTAAGAGCATGGAGCAGGCGAGACCGCCCACCCCTAAGGAGTCACCCTGCGACAGCACCACGTAACCCTAGGGAAGAAGTTATGGAGGGGATGAATTTTCACCCCCCACAACAACAGCAACGGCCCATGGACATTCAGGAAAATAATCAACGATTGAGGGACTTCTCCCCCCCTGCTCCAGGACCATGCACACGCTCCCGGACAGTGAGAGAACGGTTGCATGATGAGAAAGAGGCAATTAGCCAACGAACAATCATTCCCGACCCCCCGAAACCCAAAACAGCAATGATCCAGCAGCATCGAGAAAGAAGGAGGATGGGACCGGTTTGCCCTGTGACGACAGTCCATCAACGGAAACAACAGAGCACCAATCCAAACGCCCGAGAGGATATAGGGATCAAGAGCAGTGTGAATGGGGGGGAAATGCAAATAAGGGTAGAACATGATAGAAACTAAAAAAAAGATCACTGTGTTGATGGAGGGAGGGATACAAAGGAACCAGGCATACATATTCAAAAAAGGAGGGCACACAAGGGCTTGTATGAGGAGGAAGGAGGTATTCAAAGGATTCAATCTGATGTGGAGTCCGAGAACATTGATAATGGGGTGAAAGAGCAAGTAGATGTCAGACGGAATGGCAACGACAGAAACGGAGTTTATGCAGCCAAAGAGAGGGAAATGGAAAGCAAGGGATGGGGAGAAAGGCTGAGAGCGCGCCCCCATAGAATGAGGGATGACAATTGGGGAGCAAGTAAAGATCAGAAGAAGGAGGAAGGTAGGAGACATGGAGGTGTGAAGAGGGAACAACTTAGAGATAGGAATGACCAAAAAAGGGGAGGAAAGAACCTCCCTAATTCAAGACAGTGTGAGGTAGAGGGGAACAATGACACACCCACAAGCAGTAAAAGCAAGAAAAGAGGAGTCATCAGTATGGAAGCCATAATTAAAAAGCAGTTAAATCAATTAGGACCTACGACAAGATCTAGGAGCCGTGTGCAAATGACGGCTCACCTATAAAGGCACTCTCCCACAGACCAGCATTAACCCTGACGATGTCAGAAGTATCTGACGAAAGCTTGGTGATCGGTGATGGTATTAAGCTTTTATAGTTTATTATATTCCTGGTGTTCACGTTTTATTGGTAATTGACAGCAACACGTCTCAGTCACAAGATGAACGCATTACGTAAGTTAAAATATAGTAACAGCTCTATGGGTGGACTGGTCTGCAACCTCTCTTCTAAAATACTTACCCATTCACAACTCACCTTGCTGCAGCGTGATATAGGCCATAACCTGATGGACGCTAGTGCTTTAGATTTCATAGCGGCCTTAGAGCCAGCTATGCATAACATAGGGGGGGATGAAGATACTAAGAGTTCGATAAGACAACAGGTCACTGGGCTACTTACAAGCCATAGATACCATCACGTGCTCTCTAGGGATGAAACCCAAGCCCTTCGGCAACTTAAAAGAGATGATAGCATTGTTATACTCCCAGCAGATAAAGGGAGGATGACCGTTGTCATGGATAAGACGCTGTATACCACCAAGGCGCTCGAACTCCTTAATGATAGAACAGCCTATAGGATAGTTGAGAAGGATCCCTCAGTTACCCTTAGGAATAAAATCAACAAACTGCTTAATAATCTTAAACGCAGTAAGAAAATCAGAGATGATATCCTAAAGAAGATACGCCCCTGTGACACGGCGCTCGCTAGATTTTACGGGCTCCCAAAAATCCACAAGGAAGGCACCCCACTTCGCCCTATCGTGTCATTTATAGGTACCCCTATATCGGGATTAGCGAAGTGGCTTAGCATTCGTCTGGGCCACCTTGTGGAAGGTAGCCCCACAACGGTCAATTCTGCAGAAGAATTCCTCAACAGAATTAAGACCCTTAGGGTGGAGGATGATGAGAGGATGGTATCGTTCGACATTACCTCCCTCTTCACCTCCATCCCCCAGGACTTAGCTATTTCAGCCCTGGGAGAGCGCTTGAGGAATACAGAAGAGAGCCACCACCAGGACTCCCTTCAGACAGATGACCTGCGATTAGTGGAAATATGTCTTACCACCTATTTCACTTTCCAGGGTACCATCTTCGAACAAGTTAAAGGGACACCTATGGGCTCCCCCATTTCTAGCACTATAGCGGAAATAGTACTCCAACACTAGAACACAGGGCTATGGCCTTATACCAACCCAAATTTTGGGTTCGGTACGTGGATGACACGTTTGCGGTTGTTAAAAAACAACATGTAGCTACCTTTATGAGAGTACTTAACTCGATCTGCTCCGACATCCAGTTTACAGTGATGGAAGAAAAACAAGGTCACCTAGCCTTCCTGGACGTGTCAATATACCGTCAGTCGGATGGGACGTTACTTACAGGGGTGTTTCATAAACCCACCCACACGGACAGAATACTCCACTATAGGAGCAACCACCCCATATCTCATAAAGCTAGCTGCATTAAAGCATTGTTTAAGCGCGTGGACTCCCACTGCAGCACTGAGGAGTTTAAGAAGAAAGAAAGGCAATACCTTTTCCAGATTTGCCAACGTAATGGGTATCTTTTGAGGTTTATCAGACAGTACGGTCTTACACCCCAGTCCCGGAACAACCAAAAGAGAGAGGAACCATCATTACAAAGAATGCATGTTTCTTTGCCATATATTAATAACATCTTGGAGGCAACAGCTAGACTGCTGGCCCCCCATGGAATAGAAGTGGCCCACAGACCCAATCAGACATTACGGTCCAAAGTCGTTCGCCCCAAGGACCCACTCCCTGCCATGGATAGATCAGCAGTAATCTATAAAATCAATTGCAACTATGTGGGTGAAACAGCTAAGCATTTAAGATCTCGCTTGCATGAACATCAGTTAGCTATAAGAAGGGGTGAGCAGCATTCTCAATTGTGGATGCATATGGCACAACATGGCCACCAGTTTGACTTTGTGAATGTTTGCATTATGTCTGAGGATGCCACTAAGGGAGGCCGGCTATTGAAAGAGGAGTGGTATTCCAACAAAGATGCGGTTAATCGTCACATTGACTTACATCCAGCGCAACAAGCATTGAGGAAATGGGATTTTAAACACCATGCCAATTATTAAAAGCGGCCTGAACAATGCTTGCACAGCTGTAAACGTGACGGGATACCTGGCCTCCATCCTGAACAGATAGATGGAACTTTGGCCAACCCTCTACACTCCAGGGACACCCCCATTTCGCCCAATCAACACCAATACCACTCTAATGAACGTCTGAGGAGGCTACCACTGTCAAACACACGTAATCATCCACCGATGGAAGACCTCCCCCTTCCCCAATATCATCATGATAGACCCCCACCCCCAGAACTTAACAACAATTGTGGAGAGTGTGGAAGATCCAGCATGAGGAGCCTGCAGCCTGACGCTGTGGGTAGGGGGGAGAAGAAGAACAAAAGCATGGCTCGATTGCCTAGGCATATGGTGAAAGGGAGAGACACGGAATTCTGCCTGGATTCCCTGCAGACAAGGAATACCCCCACCAACAATGCAGCTCCCTCCCGGGACGAACACTTTGAAGTCCCCCCAAAGACGAGCACAGAAGAGGGGAGTGAGAATGCGGGGAATCAGAATGCAGAGATCTGGAGACCTGGTGTCCGCCTGAATACCGTTCCTATCAGCAATGGGGAAGAGCGTGCGATAGGGAGGAGGGATGAATTGAGAGACGGGGTAAGCACCCGATCACGCAGCAAACAAATGGAATGGTGGAGAACTATCGACACGAAGATTGCCAGGACAGAGGAGGAGGGCATAGACCCCCAAATATGTAACACCCATATGAAAGTTACTCATGACAGTGGAAGAGTGAGAAGAAAGGGCGTGGAGCAGGGATTGGGAAAAGCGTGTGTGTGGGGGAGTGTCGGTGAGCCCAGGGAAGCTTGTAACACTGATAGAGGAGAAACAGATGCCCCCAGGGTGGAGAATTAAAACAAAAAGGGGAGGAGGGTCAGTGCTATGGAAGGAAATAAGGATAAAGGGGTGGTGGAGGAGATGAATACCAGTAATGAGATAGTGGAAGGAATGATCCGGAAGAACCATAGAAGGAAGCGTAAGGAGAGTAATAAAGAAACATCTGGAACACTAATTAACCGGCCAGGACTGGTGACGCGATCCATGAGCCTGGTGCAGATATTTATACTCTCCTGGTGTTCGTATATATATATATATATATATATATATATATATATATATATATATATATATATATATATATACACACACACACATACATACATACATACATACATACATACATACATACACACACATACATATACAGGAGCGTGATTATTAGAATAGATATTTTAAACAGATTAAGAATGTATTGGATTGTATTTATGTAGCGTTTGGGAAATATATGAAAATTATTATGTACTGGAATTGAAAAAATGATGACTGTTTAGATTGGGATGTTTTTAATAATTTATGGAATGTTTTAAATTACTAGGATGGATTTCTTGTATGACAACAAAGACATGATAAGGCATGATAAGTAATTGGAGAAAATTTGAATTTTGTTTAATGAATTTGAATGAATTAAGGTTTAATATTATTTCGTTATTTTAAAGACATGGGGATTACATATATATAGGGCTGATCAATATTTTATTGCTATTAGGATATCTATTGTGTAATGGAAGAAGAAATAAATGAGATTGGTGATAAAATGAGGGATGTGAGAGATGAAGAATTAGAACTGATAATTTTTTGTTTTAAATTTAAACTATTGTAATTGTAAACTGATAAAGTAATAATACAGGTTTAATAGTGATAGAAATTTAAAACAGAAATGGAATATTTAAATGTATTGTGTTAATTGAGGGGAATAGAGAGAGGATAGTGAAATTTATTGAGTTGTGTTGTTTATGTATATTTTTACGTTTGAATGTTTGACCACCCAACCACCACGGTGGGTCCTGAGTACTTTTTCTTAAGAATTTTTAAAAACCAATAAAATGTGTTAAAAAAATGACTAAGGTCTAGCCAATCTGATATTTGCTGGCTGAATCCATGCTAAATCCAAACTTCTCCCAGTGAGGAGTGCATGCTTGGATTTCCCATTGCATTCAGTAGTTGGAATCAGCCAAAGACTAGTTCGATTTCCTGCTAGTTCTGAGCACATCAGCATTTCCCTGCCTTGACTTTTACTATTCCTGCTGATAGATAACAGCCTTGGTCAGCAGAAGTGACTTGGGCGTTATGTGAACCCCACTGGTTGGTGCATTTTTAATTGAAATTGGATCATAAAAGAGATAGGAACATGTTATGAAGGTGGGTGCATTGCCAAGGTACACTCAGCTTCTTGGAATGGAAGATCTTATTATAACTTTGGTAATATATCCCTATTATCAAAAAGAAGTCAAGGAATCCTAAAATTGCTGTACAAAATAACTAAAATAATGGATATGATGATCCTGCTGCTTGGGCACTCACAGAATTCTGCTGAAATCTTAAAAGCTACACTGATCTTAGTTATAATAGGTTAACATCTTAAGTTCCTGTAAGTATGCTATACTATAAATTACTGTACTTATCACTTGTTTGTCAGGAATCAAAGTGCTTTTTGAATTAATAAAAAAAAGTAGGAGGCTTTATGTTTAGCTGTATTTACTTTGTCATGGTTTGGTGATAAGTCACATTTGGCTTAGTACTTACAATTTACTAAGCCATATGTCATGATTTACAAACCATATATGTTAAGTTCACAAAAGGTGCTAAACCAAAAACGAACAAACCATATTGCAGGAAGCCAATCTGGGTTAGTTTACCATTTGCTTCCAAATTCAAATGCAAAGGAAATACTCCCAGAGTCTTTTCTATTACAGGCAGATCTCTGCTTAAGATATTCTTTCACAGTCAGCCCTAATCTAGTGAAAATGTAAAGAACCATAGAGAATGTCTTGAAGATACCCTTTATTTCTTTGGATGGATACTCTATAGTGAGTAGGCATGCAACTATAGCCATGTTGCATGCCTGGGAAACTCTAGGGATAGATAGCGGTAATAATACCTATACACAGTCGTGGTAATTACTGCATTGGTTAAGTGTATGCTGAATAGCATGGCAAGTAAAGGGATGCAGAACTGGCTCAGTCCTATTCAAACTATGTCCATCCTCATCAAATTGCAGAGCAAGAAGAAGATTTAGAAGGCCAAACCCAAGGTATTAGAAACCCAAAAAGAAAGCAACCTTCAGTTATTATTACTTCATAACTTCCTGTCCTGGTGGGAATTTACAGCCATCTGGATGGATAATTGCAGTGCAACATACCCCATCATTGTCTCTTTTTCCTCTTTGACAATTTTCTCAACACTGGGCTCTCTCTCTCCCCTATTTTGATAAAATTGTTGAAGAGACTTTTTTCCATTTAGAAGCAGCTTTTTAAAAGATGGAACAAAAAAAGACTCTTAATCTGTTTAATGCATACAAAAAGGATAAGCAGCAAGTAATCATAGTATTATCTTCTCATTAAGGATATTCTTCTTTCTTGGAAATGCAACTAACTAGCTACATCACATTTCTGAGAAAAGCTCTGCTTTGAGACTATCATCTGTCTTTAATAATATAAAAATAAGTTCTTAAATACCGTAAAAATAATTTGCAGAACTTGGCTGTGAGGGAAGTTAGCCCCCCCCCCAGAAGGAAATATTAAAAAGGAAAATATATTTTTCACCAAAAGGATTTTTTGAAAAGCAGAAACCAAACCTGACCCCAAATTTCTTTGCCCCAAGCAAGAGCTAGCCTCATACAAATGCAAATGTAAAACCATCAGGAAGGTTGGAGCCAGGGAACTCAAGACAAAGAAACTCTTAAGAGTCATTAGCCCAGCCCCAGGGAAGCAGGAGATGACTTTTGGGATATAATAGGACTAACCCATTACCATCAAGTATACCATAGAGACACACCTAGACTCAGGTCAGAATACGTGACACAGGAAATAGCCTCAAAGTTCATGCCACAGGAACAGGAAACTGTTCCAAACAAAAGCCTAGAAGGAGTATAAAAACCCCAAGCCCATGTGCTCAGCACTTCTCTCCTCTGTTCTTTCCTGAAGAACCATCTTTCTGCTTCTTCAATAAACTGTAACCTTCTTCCCAAAGCAGTCACCATGTTTGCTTATTTATTCCCGGCTTGGATGAACCAGGACTTTACTTCTAATAGCTGATTTTTGTACAAAAACTCATTTGCTTTTTTTCTCATTTAGCATGTTCCTGGATTGCCTGAAAAAGTGTTTTAAAAAAATAAACGTCTTTCATCCATTTCTGGATATTTAGAATTTTGTTGTCAGATATTCTTTTAGGTCATTTTATCTTCTCCTGCCTCCATTATCTTTGATCATTTAAAACTTGTTTTATCATGTTCTACCAACAACAAGATCTAGTTTAATTAAATCTATGCAGAAATCCATAATAAAATGTATGTTTTTGTATCTGGTATATAGAAATCTAATTTATATCAGCAATATAATATAAGTGAGCATAGAAGATAGGAGCATATATTATTTTACAAAAATATATCGTACCATTTTTACTTTCCATTATGAAACTCGTGACAGCATAGATAGGTTCCAAGCAAGTCATTTAACCTCTGCAAGGTAGTTAAATCCTGTACCATATGAAAACCATAATGTCTGAGGTATCATAACATTTTATTAATACAACAACACCTCTATTGGTCCTACAATCCTCACAGCCCAGCACCTGGGGACTAGCCAGGTCTTTGTAGCTTTCTGAAAGGACAAGATCTTTGATTTTCCAGATCTTTGAGAAATCCTGCTTCACAAGCAGACATCATGATAGTGAAGGAATATTTCTTCAGTCTCACCAGTTGACACTGTTTGGAAGAGAAATTCTGGAATATACTTATCCTTTCAGATCTGGTGTGATGGGCAGAAATCTTTGGGTAGAGACAGTTCCACAATTAATGTGATCCTGTATCATTCAGGATTTTAAAAGTGATAAGCATAATGGCACCTATAAGCATACTGAGACTCATTCCACAAACATATAACTGAGAAGTAATAGAGCATGTATGCCCTAAACAACACATCCCATGGCATTTTGCATTGGCTGAGTGTTCCTTAAAAACAAGGAAGTGACTAATTAAGGCATCAGTTATTGTGTCCAAGAATGGACACAAGTGGCACACAAGATGGAGTTGTGCAAAAGCTCCCCTAGCACTGGATTCCACTGGATTCTTTGATCAGGAACTGCAAATCTAGAAGCCTCAAATTTTGAAATAATTTTATCCAAGAAGTGCTACCTTACCAAGAATTGAAGACAGAACATTTCCATATGAAGGGACTGAAAACCACAAAGCCAATCTGTTTTGTCAGTGTGAATTGAGTCACAAGTGTGAGATGAGTCCCCATGTAGACCCTCACAACTTTCTGTCACTGAGTAAGCATCACTTGTCTAGCCTTGGGTGGAGATATATAACTATATCACCAGCAGAGTAATGATATTTCAGCCTATGTGATGAATGACTTTACCCAGCAGTTTTTAATTTGTAATTAACAACAACAAAAAAAATGCAATGTGCTGTTACAAGGATTATGTTGTGCCTCAATTTTGGCAGCTCTCAACAGACTGCTAAGCTTTTAAAGGCTACTAACTTCTGTGGATTTACTGTGTAATGTACTTCAGTGGATCTTCAACTGTATTAATAATGGTTTGGTCTTCCCTTAGTAATCAAAAATATTGACTTCTCTGTCTAATTTTTTTGTCAGAAATATAATCAGCCGCTTTAAAATTCAGGATGATTTTTTTTTTACATCTAACAATATTTTTAAGCTTGAGGAAATCTCTTGACATTATTTGCAGTCACTGAGCCAAGCATGATTAATTTTGCTGTAAAGAATATTGTGAATCCCTGCTGTAATTTTAAATTATAGTTCACTAGAAAAAAGCAAAAACAAACACAGGTGGTGCTTTTCCTTTCTTTTTATAGATTTAATTGACTGCTTTAATTCCTAACACAACAATTTGAAATGCCCGTAAATATAAATACAATCCTCATACGTTTTTTAATGTGCACAATAAGAACCAGCCAGAGCCTGAATAATCATTAGTTAGTGCAGGGCAACATATGTAAAGCTACATGTTATTAACAGCTATAAATGTATTTATCATATTTCCTTCAGCTAATGAGAGAAAGTAGCCAGGACTTAAACTGGAGAAATGGAATTCCACAAACAAATTGTAGTATGGACTCCATTAAGAATTTAGCCATTTTTAGAATTCTGCATTATATTCTTAGTCACAACACATTTTTCAGTCCTCCAACTACTAACAACTAATAAACATTCTATAACTAGCAGTAGTAGTGATTTTATTGATTTTTATTATCTTAGGCCAGTAAAACAAGACAATAAAAGCAACAAGAGCAGCAAAAACAATAAAAATAATGAATTCTATTTGCCATCAGTCAGAGTTAAAAAGCACTAAAAATGATAAGGTTCCTATATCTAACCACAAGCTAAAATACAAAAAGCAACAAAACATTTTTTCTATATCTACTGAGCTGGCTTAGTGACTATGGGAGCCTTTCTGCCTCCTCTCTTAAAGAGTTTTTCTATCCCCCTCTCCCCTTCACCCCAATTAAAAGTGCTGGGCTTCTCTAAAGCTTGAAGTTTCACAGGCATGTGCAGGAGATGACCAGGCTGAGCCTAGGGGGATCAGTCAAATGAATTATCACTTTGGAGTCCTTCCCCCAACAATCCAAGTCCTCCTCTCCTTAAATTCCATCAATTCTGATCTCCCACCAGTTTGTCTTGATCATTAGTAGTTCAGATTCTTGCTAGCATGGAATAAACTTGTACTCATTCTGGAACTAACCCTGATTCTCAGTTTCTTGCAACTTACAGCCTACTAATTTTCCAGGATAAATACTTCTGTAGCTGATATGATATTGTATGCTTGGATGGTGCTGTTTTGAATATATAGAGTTCCATAAGAGTGCATTGTTTCATATTAACATTTTCTCCAAACAGAGACAGCTGTTCCAAGGTGAATTTTATTCCGTCTCCAAGAAATACATTCAAGTTGGGGCTATTATGATTATTAAATTATTTTGCAATGAAAGTGTTCATCAAGGTGGTAGACAATAAGCAAAAGTTCTTAACTTAAATGTGTAAATATATAAATATCTCCTAGTTATCAGCCTCACATCAACAAATAAAATACACTGTGTCAAGATTTCTCTTCAAGTAACGAATCCTTTTGTTATGATCTGTGTGATAGCCCCAATTCACACCAGACATTCTTTTAAACATGGAAAGGAGAATGGAAAGTAAATCTAATCTTTTAATTATTATTTTATGGTAGCATTTCTCAATCTTAGCAACTTTAAGATGTGTGAACTTTGACTCCCAGAATTTCCCACTTAGCATTCTGGGGGATTTAAGTCCACACTTTTTAAAGTTGCTAAGATTGTCTTAAGATTATAGAGCCACCGAATGGAAGGATTGGAAGATAGCTAGGAAGACATCTAATAAATGCCCTATCAAGTGGAGAAGTCCATTACTGCACTACAGCATCCATAACACATGGCTGTCCAACTTCTATTTCTTCTTCCATGTGTAGATCAAACTTTAAACTGCCAGAATGAAGTCATCTTCTTGGCTTTGTCATTGGCTAAAAATAAATTATTGGTACATGTTTCTGGTAGTAGCCAACATACCAGTGGATGGGTCAGGCTGTGTCTCTCCATATTCACACAGCATGCAGTTATCAACTAAGAGCCTCCATTCCAATTCTCAAACTATTCAGGATCCTCCAAATAAGATAAGGGAGGTGGGATCCTTCAGTCAGATCCTTCTTTAATATCTCAAAACTAGATCAAACCTGGAAACTTCTATTTAAATACCTCTATAAAAGGAGAGTCCACAACAGACACACACCGAGGCAGTTCTTTCCATTGTTGAACAACTTTTACCATTAAGGAAATTTTTCTCTTTGAAATTTACTTCCATTTATTCTTATCTTCGGGAAGAACTCTGAATGGTTATCCTCAGCTTCTTAACTTAAAGACAGCTATATGAGTCCTTATAGTCTTCTCTAAATTTGATGTGCCTAGGGCCTCTTATTATTTGTCACACTGTAGGTTTTTCCATCCATGCCCTTATCCTCTTGATTGTTTTCTTTTGAGATGATCTAGTTCAGGGGTCCCCAAAACTAGCAATCTTAAGACCTATAGACTTCACCTCCCAGAATTTCCCAGCCAGCATGGTATCGGCTGACCAGTACAGAACAGACAGGAACAGTGTCTTATATCAGTTTTGAAATTATATTACTGTTGATAGAAATGCTATTTATTTGTTTGTTTAGTATCTACAGTGCACTGTTGTCTTATGTTCAATATAATTCTTAATGATATTCAGATCTTTTCACATGTACTGCTGCATATTATGATTCCTTCTATCCTATACTCATATCTTTTTTACTTTGTATTATTGGCTTCTATCTCCTATTCCAAAGTGCAAAGATCCTCATGAATCTTGATATTGCTTCTAAATTATTTGCATACTTCATTATTAGACTTATTCTTTTCTTCTGATTAGATCACAATATTTTTTTCTTATATTACATTATCCAAACAACCACAAAAGGAATATTTATAAAATTATGTGTCAGCTTACTTTATTTTGTTGTAGTCAAAAGACCATACACATAGACAGATCCATCACATTATTCTCTTTCAGGTTAAGAACATTATGGAAAGTGTACAAAAGGTTGACATATTATAATTAAATGCCTGGATGCTTCAGGTTTTTTGTCATGTGTTTACCTCTTGGCCTAGTTGCTTAACACTGAGTCACTGTGAAGCAAAACAATTTTGATATAGAATATTATGTTGATTGAGAATGCCATTCACCTTGATGAAAAGTAAGCAAACAAAATGAGTTAATGGTGAAGGAAATATGTTGTGTCATTTCATTTATGGAGCTTACTCTAGGTAGAATTTCCTTGTTCATATCTGTTTCAGATCTCTGTTAGTTTTGAGAAATTCAGATTGCTATTTGAATTAACTTTAATTAATTGAAAAGGATAACTGGTGTTTAGTTTTCCATACTTTTCTTGCTAAAGGATAGCCAATATATTGTGTGTTTTTGTGTGCGAACATGCACGATCATGTAAATTATAATTTAGCAAAGCTGGTCTGTGACTGTAACAAAAATTTATTAAAATTATAATTTAGCACAGGCACACACACACACACACACACACATCCTTTAAGTCAATCATCTTTCTAATATGAATGTCATTAATTATTAATAATTCTTAATATTAACCTGCCAAGAACGGTTAAAAAAAGTCAAGATATAACTGTGACAGTACCATTGAGGTTCTGTCTGTTTTTATGTGAGTTGTTCAACAATGTACCAATTAGTTGCATCCATTAGTTACAATGAAAATTTACCAACCGGCTTATTACCCAAGCCTGACATCTCTTGGTCTGGGTTCAGCTCATTACTAAGTTTGCGGAATGAAGTAGCTTCAACCCAGAGGAAATGAATCACACCATCTCATCACGGCCATGACTTTGACCCTTTTGGCTCTAATCTAGGTATACCCCTGCAGTAATGGAGGTTTCCTGGACTTTTAATGAACATTATCTTGTTACATAATAACACAATATAATATCTTGTTAATAGTATCATAATGAAGATATACTGTTAAAACAATAATATAAAAAAAATATGGATTGTAAGAGGGGTTTTTTCACGCCAATAGGATACACAGGAAAGTATAAGTTTATCTTTCAACTTTTGAATATTATTTTTATTATTGAGTAATAAATATTTGTCTTGGCAATTGGAAGAAAAGAATTCATAGCTGATGTAAAATGTGCTTACCATATATATAGAAAATGAATCAATTTTTTTTTGTCCAGGGTAAACTACAACCTTATTTGACAATGAACAAATAGTTATAATTGATCATTGAACATATTATTTACTCTATATTAGGTAAATAGTAATAGTAATAGTAGTAAAGTTGGAAGGGACCTTGGAGGTCATCTAGTCCAACCCCCTGCTTGGGCAGGAAACCCTAAACCATTTCGGACAGATGGCTGTCCAGTCTCTTCTTAAAAACTTCCAGTGTTGGAGCATTTACTGCTTCTGGAGGCAAGCTGTTCCACTGATTAATTGTTCTCACTGTCAGGAAGTTTCTCCTTAGTTCTAGGTTGCTTCTCTCATTGATTAGTTTCCACCCGTTGCTTCTTGTCCTGCCTTCAGGTGCTTTGGAAATAGCTTAATTCCCTCTTCTTTATGGCAGCCCCTGAGATATTGGAATACTGCTATCAAGGATTCCAATATCCTTGTCCTTCTCTTCGTTAAACTAGACATACCCAATTCTCGCAACCGTTCATTATATGATTTAGCCTCCAGTCCCCTAATCATCTTTGTTGCTCTTCTCTGTACTCTTTCTAGAGTCTCAACATCTTTTTTACATCGTGGTGACCAAAACTGGATGCAGTATTCCAAGTGTGGCCTTACCAAGGCATTGAAGAGTGGTATTAATACTTCAGGTGATCTTGATTCTATCCCTCTGTTAATGCAGCCTAGCACTGTGTTGGCCTTTTTGGCAGCTGCAGCACACTGCTGGCTCATATTTAGGTGATTGTCTACTATGACTCCGAGGTCCCTCTCACAGTTACTACTATTGAGCATGGTGCCACCTATGCTGTACTTGTGCATTTGGTTTTTCTTGCTTAAATGTAGAACCTTGCTTTTTTCACCATTGAATTTCATTTTGTTAGTTAGTGCCCAGTGTTCAAGTCTGTCCAGATCCTTCTGTATCTGAAGCCTGTCTTCTGGAGTGTTGGCTATTCCTGCCAGCTTGGTGTCATCTGCAAATTTGATGAGTTCCCCATCTATCCCTTCATCCAAATCGTTGATGAAGATGTTGAAGAGTATTCTTTTTCAACTGTTTTTATACATAAGGGACTTATTTTGATGCAAGTGAGTAGTGTTAATAATGAGTATGTTCATGCCTATTACTTTCCAAGATGAGTTTTGCTGATAACTTCTTATGAGTAAGCTGCAAATAAATCAAATTTTAATACGGCTGATATAAAAAGCCCTATGTTTTTTTCTATTTGTTTTCTGTTTCAGCTGCCATTGAGCAGTGCATTAAAAGGTAACAAAAAGAAATGATTTATCAGATATGCCCAAATCAGTTCTGATAGATTTCATTTTGCCAATAATTATGAAGTGCCATAAGAATTGAAATATTTATCATTGAACCTCCGATTATAGGGTAGATTAATGATTATACTAAGCTATTGGAATATTCTTTTCCTACAGATTAGCCATGGATCTTAATTAAAAATAGTAGCTATGTGCCTCTATTGGCAACAACGGCCTTTTCTATTCAACAGAACTAATTTTTTCATTCAGAGTAATTACATCCAATTTTCCTCCTATGCAGTTCCAGAAAGCCTGTATTCTCCATCATTATGAAAATATCATATTTTTATAAACAGTTACATAAGAAAATCTTCTCTTCCCTCTCCATCTCCTATTTTTCTACTTGAAGAAAGGAAAATGAACAAGCGACACATTAAAACCATGAATTAGCACTGAATCACTACATTGAGAAGGCTACATGCAATTAAATATTTTTAGCCTTTTAAAAAAATTTACATTTAAATAAAAATATGGGAAAGAAGACAAAATAGGTATAAATATGTTATATCTTATTGTTTTATTTAAATATTATTTTAAAAAACAAGGAAAAATCAACATGAATATATTCTGTTAATTTAGGAAAATAATGGTTTCCCTGACTCTTTTTGTTTTGTTTTCATTGTTGGAAAACACACATCATACATGGTTTATTTAGATACAGTAGTATTTGTACAATTACCCACAAGAAATTATTAACACTCTAATGTTTGGATAACGTAGACCATTAAAAATAGAAATAAAGAAAAGCTATCAATATCAGTATTAACTATCATTTAAAATATCAGTATTAATGTCACATGTAATAGAAATATTTTGGGTATTTGAAAATAGAATTCCGATAATAGAAATAATGGGTGTGCAAATAAACTATGAGATATTAGTATTCTATACAGCTCCTGGCTTTAATCTCCACATCCACAGGCACGTTTGTCTTGACACAATCACAGACTCAGGGCTTCTTACAACGTAATCAGCTTTCCCTTGAGGTGACAAATGGGGAAGCATAGAAATTGGTATCCACTCAGTTTTGCATCTGTTCTTTACTGCACTATGTTTCCATGATGCTAAAAAAAGGAGCCAATTTCAATCTGAAGAGGAGCATAGAATAGTGTTCTTGATTTTAACAGTTTAATTAAACCCCGTTATATGGAGACAGGGCACTTCAATGTAGAAAGAGCAGGAAAAGGCATTTTGCAGAAATCTTCTAATGGGATCCTGCTGTTAATAGCTGCCAAACTGTGGTTTACTAATAGCAATAGTACTTAGACTTATATATCACTTCACAGTGCTTTATAGCCCTCTCTAAGTGGTTTACAGAGTCAGCATATTGCCCCCAATAATATGGGTCCTTATTTTACCGACCTCAAAAGAATGGAAGGCTGAGTCAACCTTGAGCTGATGAGAATCAAATTGCCAAACTCCTGGCAGTGGCAGGCAGCAGAAGTAGCCTGAAGTACTGCATTCTAACCATTGCACCACCATGGCTCTTACACTGGAGTTGAACTGCTTAATGGATGAACTAAAGACAGATGATGGCACCGAAACAAGGAAGTGTGGCTGAGATCCTGAATGTTAGAGATACTATTTGTGCTGGACCCCTCAGATTTCTTTTCTGTTTCTTTATTATTATTGCACTGGAGGAAGGGTCTGTAAATGTATGTAAACTAACCAGACTCTGAAACTGTTTTATCTTTTCACACCTTGATATTTACAGATAGAATGTAGTATTGCAGGCAAACTCTGCCCAGAGCCTGGAGTTCGATCCTGGCTCAGTTCAAGGTTGACTCAACCTTCCATCCTTCTGAGGTTGGTAAAAATGATTGTTGGGGGCAATATGCTGACATTTGTAAACTGCTCAGAGAGTGCTATAAAGCACCATGGAGTGGTGTATAATTCTAAGTGCTATTACTATTGCTATTAACTTAACTATTGAAAAGTGGCAAAGCATAACTTGAAAACTTGCTATAAACTACCTGGAGTTGTTTAAGATTACCGACATTTAAATCTTTTAACCAAGTATTTAAATCTTTTAAATCAATAAATAAAATATTAACTGATACTCACTGTGATTTTCAAGAATCATACTAAATCATAAACAATATTATGTTGTAACGTCTAAAATCAGATCAAGTTTTCAACCTTGTTTCACTTCATACATTTAAGGAGTAATGTGGATTCCTGTTGCACAGTGAAAGAGATAACGTCATTACTGAACTCAATAAGGGTAACAATCTCTCTTAGTATACTTCCTGAAACTGTATGTATAAATGAGATAGTAAAAACTGGGTCAGGTATGCATGCGTCAAGGGCTGATTGCTCCAAATGCTAACAGAAGAAATGTTCAACAAGACTACTCTAATAGAAGGCTGAAGTGACATCTGATGTCTGCCACAGAGGACAAAAATAATAGCAATTAATAGAAATAGTGTGCACACTCTGCTATGAAAGCATCTGTTTGAATTAAATCAGCGTTCCTCAGTCAGGATCCTTCCAAGTGTGCTAAGGCTACAGCTCCCTGCATCTTAGTATTTGGGACTTCTGTTCACTTAAAAACATATGAAGATTTTTGGACAATCACTTCTCTGTGCTACCAGAATGTTCTATTTTTACCACCAAATGATGCCAATATTGCTCAGTATGCAGCCCTGTATTTCTGCATCCTCCCTTATATTTTCTCCGATGATCAAAATGAGGATACAAGATAGTAGTCTTTTATTTATGACCAGTCACTTAGCAACCATTGAAAGTTATGATGGACCCCAAAAGTGAGACTTAAGACTTGTTTTCAAAGTTATGACATCTGTTCCCCTTGCAGTCACATGACTGGATTTTGGGCACTGAGAAACTGCCCTCCATTTATGGCAGTGTACCATGATCACTTGACCATGATATATGACTTTTTTCCCCCTGAAAACTGGCATTTACTTCTAGTATCCACATATGCTAGAAGTGGTGAGGTAATTATTTATGAGTAGCAATAAACAATCATTGACTGATAAGCTCAAAGAGTAAAAACATCACAGATGGACAAATATCACAATATTTTCCTTTCTTTGAAATATACAGAATACAGCAATTCATTTAGCTATGCAGCAATCTATAAATCAATCCATATAACTTTATACCATTTTGAAAGTCTTGGAACAGCATTTCTGAAAGGGGTCATGAGACAGCAGATGGAAGATTGCCAGAGGGTTTTCCCTGTCAGTCTTTCCAAGGAGGCTGACAAGCTTAATGCAAATGTAAGCTTTAAAGCTGCAAAGAGAATGCTTTGAGATCAGATATAACATCCTTCCATCTGAGTTTTAAAAAGATAAATACTCCAAAGCTCATATGGATAAGGCAGTTTATACATGTGAATCCAAGGGAATCGAAACAATGAATAGGTTTTATTATACTCTCTTTTATAAGATGTTATGTGAAAAATATATTAGGTTTCTACTGCTGAAGTATCTGAGTAGAAAGATGAGTTTTATACCACTTTTCTTTTTGATGTGAATTATTACATAATACTCAAGGTAACTAACTTGAGTTGTTACTGTAAAAAAATGACAACACATAATTCAACCATGATGCCTAGGATAGGATGAATTTCTGTTGGATTTAATCATGCTTCATTATCTTACAACATGTAAGAGATAGTATATTTAACTTTACTGAAAATAAAGCTGTATGTAAAGTAAGCTGAATGCCAAACTCGAGAACCTTTTGTGAATCTGGCTGCTCTTTTTTTTGTTGTTTCCTTTAACATACCATATTTGCCTGGAGGACATGAAACTTCTATGCAAAGCTCTGACAGTTGACATGAAACTTACTCTGTGGAGGGAATTATAACAGAGGAAGAAAACAGGAAGAGATGCAGTAAGGAGGCCCTGGAAAGAATGGAAAGGGATTTGCAAAACACCAGGAAGGGAGATATAGTGAGCAAAAAAGTAATGATAGTAGCAAGGCAAAGTGATCCCGTGGAAGTCTCCCAGAGTTAGGGTTTACTCTTATTATTTTAATTTTAAAGAACGAAAATAGATAAGAAAAGGATGCTAACAACAAATGGGAAAAGTAATAAGTAGAACCTCTTACAAAAAAAACCCCTGTTAATATTTCAGTGTCACAGTATTTCCAAATTCATAGAATCATACAGTTGAAAGAGATCACAACTCTAACCTCCTGTTGGATTCACTATACTACCCCTGAAAGATGACTATCTAGCCTCTGTTTGAAAACCTCTGATGAAAGTTAGCCCAGAAGGAAATATTAAAAAGGGCAGAAAAATATATTTTTCCTCAAAAGGACTTTTTAAAACCAAACTTGGCCCCAAATCTATCTCTCTGCCCCAAGCAAGACTTTAGCCCTATACAAATGCAAATGTAAAACCATCAGAAAGTTGGAGCTAGAGCAATCAAGAAGACAAAAGAGAAGATCTGCATACCCCACCCAAACTCTAGGAGTCAGCCCCATCACCTGGGAAGCAGGATATGATAACAGAATTAAACCACAGATATCAAGGCCTAGACAAACACTCAGAAACAGTCTCAAGGTTCATGCCACAGGAACAGGAAACTATTCCAAACAAAAGGCTAGGGGGGGTATAAAACCTACTGCCCATGTGCTCAATCTCTGTGTGCTCTCTGCCCTTCTCTCTCCTCTGCACTTTCCTGAAGAACCATCTTTCTGCAATAAACTGTAACCTTCTTCCCAAAGCAGTCGCCATGTTTGCTTATTTATTCCCGGCTTGGATGAACCAGGATGAAGACTTTACTTCTAACACCTCCAATAAAGGGGAAGAAACATTTCACATGGCAACCTGTTACACTGACTAGCAGCTCTTAGTGACAAGAAGTTCTTTTTAATGTCCAATTAACCTTTACATCCTTGATGTTCTGTCCTAATAGTTCTAGTCCAAGCCTATGGAACAAATGAGGATAAGTCTGAAGTTTCTATAATGTGACTGCTCTTTAGGTACAGGTAGTACAACAGTTCATTTAGTGACCGTTCAAAGTTTCAACGGCACTGAAAAATGTGACATGACAATTTTTCACAGTTACGAATTTTGCAGCACCCCCTTGTGATTAAAATTCACATACTTAGCAACTGGTTCGTATTTATGACCATTGCTGTGACTCAAGGTCATGTGATTACCTTTTGTGACCTTCTGACAAGTAAAGTCAATGGGGAAATCAGATTTACTTATCAACTGGAGTGATTCACTTAATGACTGTGGCAAGAAAGGTCGTAAAATTGGACAAAACTCACTTAATAAATGTCTCATTTAACAAACAGAAATTTTGGGCTCCATTGGGTTGTAAGTTGAGGACTACCTATATTTGAAGACATCTATGATATTCCCTCTCAATTTCTCTTCTACAAGCTGAACAAAATTAAGTTTTCTATATAGGGCTTAGTTTCCAGGCCTCTCACCATCTTGATAATCCTTCCCAAAACTTGTTCCAGTTTATCAGTTTTAAAGTGTGGTATACAGAACTGAACGCAATGCTCCAGGTGAGGTATGAGCATGGCTGAGTAGAGCAAAATAATTACTTCCTGCAATCTGGACTCTACACTCATCTTGAATGCTACTTAAGATGTCACTGACCTTCTTTGCAGCTGCATTACATTACTGGGCTATGTTGAGCCTGTGATTTATTAGTATCCCCAAGTTCTTGTCACTCTGAAGATGGCTACTCTTCAGCCAGATTTCCCCATTCTGTACACGTTTCTTTTGTTGTTCTTACTATATGCCTAACTTTACATTACCCCCTGTTAGATTTCTTTCTGTCTATTTCTGCCCACTGCTCTAGCCTAAGACTTTTGGATTTCTTCCTCCCTCCTCTCATGAATTAGCCACCTTCCTAGCTTTGTTGAGATCTTTGTGATAATAATGACACAAATTGGTTATTTGGAAACACATTCACATGCCCATAATCTTCCCTTTTCATAACTATCACTTGGAGGACCATAGTGAGCCTCCAATAGGAATTTGCTGCTATGCCATCATGCTACAGAGAATTTGCTGCTGATTGTAATACAGAAGGGAGGTCTGAATGACTTGAAGATGTTGTAGGATGTAGCGCAGAGCTATATTAAAAGCATCATCTGCTGATCTATTTGCTCGATAGGCAAATTGCAAGAGGTCTAACAGTGGATCCGTGATGGTTTTCAGGTGGGCCAGCATTAGCCTTTCAAATATTTTCATAACTACAGATGTCTGAGCAACTGGTTTGCAGTCGTTCAGTTCCTTGATGGAGAGTTTCTTTGGCACTGGGATGATAGTAGAGCATTTGAAGCAAGAGGGAATGTAACACATCTCTAGTGATCTGTTAAAGATGCGGGTAAAGATGGGGGCCAATTGGTCATCACAAGCTTTCAAGCAAGAAGGTGTTTTTCTAGGTTTTTGTCTGTGAAATAGACCCTGCACATCATTTACTGTGATCACCAGAGGTGGAGGGCCCAAGGGGATGGGATCAGTTGTAGGAGATTTGGCTGTTGTTGGTGTATCTGAGATAGGGATGGTGGAGATAGGTGACAGTGGTTTCCACTCAAACCTACAAACAAACACATTCAGGTCATCTGTCAGTTGTTGATTTCCTTCAGCATGGAGAGGAGATTTGCTGTAAACGGTGATATTTTTGAGAGTTTTCCACATGTTTGCTGGTTCATTTGTTAAAAAGTGATTCCTTAGCTTTTCAGAGTAGCTTCTTTTTGTTGCTCTGATCTCCCTCGTTAATACATTTCTGGTTTGATTGTACAGCATTCTATCTTTTTTCCTGTAGGCTTCCTCTTTGATACGATGTAGTTGCTTGAGTTTGGCTATGAATCAAAGCTTGTTTTTACTGTATATTTGCAAGTTTCTGGTTGGCACACATAGGTCTTCACCAACACTAACATATGATGTTACAGCATTTGTAAGTTCATCCACATCTGCAGAGGTATCTTCGAAAACTTTCCAATCAATGCAGTCAAAGCAAAAAAAAAAAAAAAAAAGTAAAGATTCTTTCAATTTGAATTTGATTCCCAGTAAGTTGATGGACATAACTGAATTCTTTACTTTACTTGACATTATAAAAGCTGCTAGCTGTTATTTTCTTCGGGAGATTCTTTTTTCCTTGTCTGATCTACAACCTTTGTATTTCCTTAAGCCCCTTATCAAATTATTAACTAGGCACAACTCTGCTTAGCTTTTTAATATAGAAAAGATTGGCCAGATATTATTAACTATTTTTTGAATTTTGCATTCAGCACTTCAGAAGATCAAATTTATGCTGAGATATTCTCCCCATGGAATTCTCCCAGGAAGGTTTCCCTATAAACTTTTTAAAATTGATTTATCAAAATATAAAATACAATGAAAAATTCAAAAAAGTAATAGAAAACGAGGGGGAGGGAGAGAGAAAAATGATTTAGAGAGGGAAAAGGAAAGAAAAAAAACACCAACTTCTGACTTTAGCAGAGTAGAAGATAACAACATTACAGCCGTAACTTTTTACTTTTACACAACTGCATGAACAAGGCATTTCTATAACAATAAACCTATCTAATCAGCAAAAACAAAATCAAAGTTTAATTTTCTGGAAGCAATTTCAAAATAAAAACAAGGTTAGATATATTCTCTGGATAAAAGAATCAATTTGATCATCTTTGCTTCTCTTTTTTGTGGGGAATAATACATGCTTCTGTTAACTCATTAATCTTTATCATAAATCATCTTCAGAGAATCCTCTATATTGTTTCAATTTTTTTAACCCTAAAGAGAGAAAACACTTTTTCTAGTTTGGATATTTTACTAATTTTAAAAAATGCTCAAGTATTATATATAAAAGGCGGGAGAATCCTCTTCATTTTAAACCCAGAAGGTGTGCCCATTAGAAATACCACAATGTAAGATATTCTTTTTTTTATTAGCTTTCTTCATTTTTAACATAAAATGTGAAAATACAAAAGCAAATAGTAGAGAACAACAGTAGAGAAAGGGGGGGAAAGGTGTGAAGAAAGGGAAGGGAAGAAACATTCCAACTCTCTCTGTTGCAGTAAAATCAGACATTAAAATCACATTTCAACTATTTACATTTCTATATAGCCATTTCTGTATCAACAAATCAGTCTAATCGATAAAACCCAAAATCATAATATAATTTTTTCCACCTCAAGCACAAAGTCCAGAAGTGGTTTCCAAATAGAAACAAAAGTACTTATGTTCTTTTTTTTTTATCAGCACAGTCGATTTGTCCATCTCTGCTAATTCCATTAGCTTTTGTACCATTTGTCTATGGTCCACTTTTGTACATGGAGCAATCTTGCTGCCATCACCATATATATAAAATCAGAGTTTCAAAAATTTTTTCCAGTTCTCTTTCCATTAGACCCAGAAGGAAAGTTTCTTCAAGACCTATGAGGAAAGATATTTTACATTAATCCAGTAATTATCATGTTCTCTTCAAAAACAGAGAGATAAATGGGAAAAAAGCATGTATGGTATTCATGTACAATGTGTTGAATATATTTTGCATTAATAGATCCAGGAATAATTATTAATAATCAATTCTATTTGAGAAAAGTTTCTTAAACTCAGATAAGCAAAATGTTATCAGCAGGCATTAATCTAATGAAAGTTATTATCTCCTTCACATTCCTGGAAATAAATAGAAATGGCAAGTGCGGAATATTATTCATTATTTTAGCACAGAAGTCTAAGTTGGGGAAGAAGAGTGACCAATAGTGAAATAGAGTCAGGCCTAACCTAAAGACAACCCAGTGAAATCCAATTGACTCCAGATTTTTATTGGCTTACATTTAATAGGCAGAATCTTGTTAGTCTAAAGCTGTACTCTTCTAATCTTACAGATATACCTTGGGAGATTTCAGGATTTGATTACCCTGAATCTTTTTCTCCCTCCCCATGTCCACTTCAGGACTGTGCATTCATCTATTTTGGGCCTCTCTCTTTAATATGCTACTTCCTCCCTGGGAAGTCACAGTGTGGTTGCCAAGATTTCCTCCCCCTCACCACACAGACTCCTTCTCCAGGTACACATTCCATCACAAGCAGCAAAAAACAATAGGAAAAATTGAAGACAGGACAAATAGGCAAGAATATTTATATATTTCTGCCTATAAATCCTAAGGGTTTATACAGTTACTTGTGGCATCTTTGGAAGATGATGACTATATTAACATTTTTTTAATTTCTCCTACTGAATTACAACCTTAGCTAGTTCTGAGGTTTTATTAAGTATTTTTGTACAATGTTATTAGCCACCCAGGGTTATATATTTTAGATAGGTGGTTCTATAGATAATCTACATAAATAATTAAACACCTGGCTGATTTGTTCTGAGTGTGGAAACTAACCAGATTCCAATTTGGTTGGTGAAAAGCCACTAGCAAAGCTGGAGGCTAGTGAGAGAAGCAGAAAAAGAAAAGGAAACTAAAAAAACATTCTACATTTTTTTTGCTAAGGAAACCACATGAATAATATGCACCCAACTACTAAGAGTTGAGATTAACTTAAATGTGTCTTAAGATAATAACAATAAAACTATATATCTACAAGTCTCTTGAAATCAATTTTCCAAAACAATTTCTTTCAGACAGAGATCTAATTTTCTGTCAGAATTCTCTTTCTATCTTCTTTCTTTTGGTAGATGCAGAGGCTAGCAATTTGCAGCATTATCTTACAGGAATACATTTGTGAGATGTAAAAACCTTTTTTTATATACTCATAATACTAAGACAAGTCTGGTTAACAAAACAAAGATTTATTGGAGAATAACATAAAAAGAATAAAAAGAAAAGAGAATAGAAGAGAAGAGAAGCATTTGCAAACGGGCCTCCTGGATCCTCCCAATGGATTGGGTTCCAGGAGCGCACTGGCCTGGTTTCAAGATCTGCATTTTATACCCCTACAATGTATGCCACATCTAAGAAGCTCTTTCATCTTTATAATGTACTTTGAAATTGTACTTTGTTAACCTGACCTCTTCTGTCCATCTGCTGTTATCTTGTTTATTTGTAATTTTCACCTAGGGTCAAAATCTCCCTCTTTGATAGTGATTTCTACTCAAAGTGTAAGTTCCTGTGTCCGGAGGATATTTAGGCAGGAAATAGTAAACATTTGGTCATAATTATCTTTGCTGATTACCATTTGTAGTCACTTTTACATGGGCAGGAAACAGTAAACATTCCTGTTTCATATATTGGCATTACATTGTTATATTTGCGTTACAGTGTTACATTTGTACTAAAGAGACAGTTTCATATAATGGCATTACATTTCTACAATTATTAAAAGAATAACTTTTATTTTGTAAAGACGCTAAGAAAAAGACTCAGACATGTCTTGAGCAGAGATTTGAAGCTGCTGCAGAACTGTTGGTCACAGCTTGAGACAGCTTAAGAGTCTCTGTGTGTTTATTGGTTTTTATATACTTTTTACATACATAGGCTTTTACATTAAATGCTGACATTTTACATTCATAAGCTTAACCTTTAGATGCTGACATAAAGTTTCTTCATTGGAAAATTCCTTCGTATAAGCAACTATTTTCTAGTAACATATTACCTGTTCAGAGACCAGGTAAAAATAAATACAGGGAGATGAAAAGCAGAAGGAACTAACAAAGACAGGAAGAGATAAGAGGGAACTTAAGCATATTATTTATTTAAGTAGGTGAGATATTAAGTCAAAAGGGGATGACCTTCTGGCTTTTGATACCCATTGGGACAAAGGGTATCAAAAGATTATGAGGTTTGTGGGGGAAAAGCATGGCAGTTTGCTGCGTGTGCTTTTTTCCCCCACATCTCACTTTTCTTTATTTTATTAGTGAAGACATTATCCTAAGCAGTAGTAGTTAGTGGGTCTTAATTTAGTATGGAAGATTGCAAGACATCTTATTAAGTAAAGAGAAAAGACATTGAAATAAACAACAACAGCTGATAAGGATAGCAACTATTATAATGAGATATTGAACAATATTTCCAAGAAGGCCAATGGGAAGCCATGACCATAGAGCACTCCATCAATTTCCCAAGGTGTCAATTTTTAAATCAGAAGTCAAGTTATGTAAAACATTAATTTGCTTTTGAATAATGCCAGATTGATCAGAAAGATTAAAACAACACATAAAACTGATGCTGGGACAAGTAGAGAGTAGATTTTCCATGTCGTATGATTCAGAAATACAAAAGTCTGTCACTTGTGTTACATTAGCTAATTGCACCCAAATATTATATTTAATCCGTGATTCTAAAGGATGAGATGGGAGGGCTTGAGCCCCCACACAGCAATTAAGAAGGGAAGAGAAGCAAAGAATGACTAAGGAATTTGCAGTCAAAACCGCAAATATGGCAGCGCATAAATTCTCTGGTGTAGGTTCTTTTCATTGTTGCCTCAGAACCTCCTGCGCTTTGGATGTTAGGTTCTTCACATCGCCCCAGGTCGTTGGCCGACTGCAATGGCGAGAGCGAAAGGGACGTTGTGCTGTCTGAAGAGTCACCTGCTTCATTTCTGGTATTGGGTTCTGAACTTGATGCCATGACATCTTTGGCTGGCTGCACACACCGGGCTGGAATCCAGTAGACAGTAGAGTTTTGAAAAGAAATATTTAGCTGGTTTAAAGTTATTAAGACTTTATTGACTTGACGAGTTATCTTGAGACAGCTTGAGAGTCTCTGTGTGTTTATTGGTTTTTATATACTTTTTACATACATAGGCTTTTACATTAAATGCTGACATTTTACATTCATAAGTTTAACCTTTAGATGCTGACATAAAGTTTCTTCATTGGAAAATTCCTTCGTATAAGCAACTATTTTCTAGTAACATATTACCTGTTCAGAGACCAGGTAAAAACAAATACAGGGAGATGAAAAGCAGAAGGAACTAACAAAGACAGGAAGAGATAAGAGGGAACTTAAACATATTATTTATTTAGGTAGGTGAGATATTAAGTCAAAAGGGGATGACCTTCTGGCTGTGGGGGGGGAAGCATGGCAGTTTGCTGCACGTGCTTTTTCCCCCCACATTATTTCCTTCACATTGATTTATTTTGCTTGCTTTCTTTTTTGTAAAATTATAAAACCACAATAAAGAGCAAATTCTAGGGAGAAATTGTGAAGTCAACTCTGAAATCACTTCTTTTAGCAAGCTGCAGAACACAAAGCATCTTTATAGATTATGCATGTATATTGTGCTCAGTAATCTGAAGAAATCCAGCAGTACGAGAAACAACTCATATCTAATTAGATCAGAAGTCCATCATTATGGTTTAGAAGCCATATTGGTGTAGTGGTTAGAATGCAGTATTGAAGGCTAATACTGCTGACTGCCAGAGGTTTGATTCCTTCGATCGTGATCAGCTCAGAATTGACTCAGCCATCCAGCCTTCTGAGGCGGGAAAATGAGGACCCAGATTCTTGGGGGCAGTATGCTGACTCTATAAACCTCTTAGCTAGGACTGTAAAGCAGTATATAAGTCTAAGTGCTATTGCTATTGCTATTACTATTTAATTCTCTAGGATTGCAAATAGGACTCCTTGGAACCACTTAGAAATGTGAGGACTAGACTTTTATTTTCTACCTGTGCAGTGAATTATATTGCTTCTTACTGGACTTTTTGGAGTCTCTTTCTCAGGGGGATAAATTCTGTTTCCATGCATCAAATTTGTGCTACGTCATAGTCAATCTATCTCTAATGTACTGCAGGCCACTCTAGCTGACTATGTTCAGCAGGTCAGCGGTTCAAATCTCACCGGCTCAAGGTTGACTCAGCCTTCCATCCTTCCAAGGTAGGTAAAATGAGGACCCAGATTGTTGGGGGCAATGTAAATATATATATATATATACATTGCTTACTGGTGTACACCGCTTAGAGAGTGCTTGCACTTAAAGCAGTATAAAAGTCTCATAAATAAATAAATAAATAATGTCCACTCCCCAGAGATATAGGGGTGTATCCATAAAACTGGCCTTCAAATTTCTGTTTTATGCTCAGTCTTATTTTCTGTTGTTAAACTACCTTACAACATTCTACACCTTTCTATAATTTTTGGGATAATCCATGTAAATTACTAGTTACCTGAGTTTCAAAGGAATTTGCTTCCAGATCTCCGATATATATTTTTTTCTTCCTCCTCCAGGAAATATCTTATCACAAAAATTGTATTGTATTATTCAAAGTGGATGACATTAGATTGCTGGAGTCAAGATGAAGGATGATGAGATGGAACGTTAGTCACCCATAAAGAATATCCTGGCTCTATGCAAGCAGATATGAAGCAGATAAAGGATTAAAAGGAGTTGGCTTAACATTCTTGGCAATATGTTGGATGCCAGAAGCAAGATTCCTACTGACAAGACTAGACAAATTTTTATAAAATTGTACTCTGCTTTTATACCTAGTAATAGAAATTTTTCTATTCCATTTTTCAGTTTAGTTGGGTGGCCGCCTAAAGGTATAAGATCCCAGGGTTACGAACTGACACAATAGTGTGGCCAGCACTACCATTGTCTTTGATTCAGCCTCCTGAGAACAGAAGATCAGGATTTGTTCTGTCTAGTTTAGGCATGCTCTTTGCATAACCATTTTATCAATTCTTTCTGCTTGCCATATCTTTACAATCACATCTGATTTTGCAATTATACTTGATTTCTTTTTACTATGTTGTAACTATGTTGTCTATTCTCATTCTTCCACTTTTTTTAAGATGAAGGCTTTTTGCTACACTACAGTTGTAGTTCCCCAAGTCCAGTGCTGCCTTATTGTGTTGGGGTGGCGGAGGGAAGGAAGATGACAAGTTGGCTTTGGAAAAGGCCAATAAATAAAAGATATTATTGTAGATAATGGATAATTGAGAAAACAAAGACTACCAAAAAGTCAATATGAATTTCATTGTTTTAAAAAAGATCTTTGATTGTATTGATCATATTGCATGGTGGAGTGTATTTAGGAAAATGGAATCCCTGAACATCTTATTATCTTTATGTAAAACTATACCTGGTGAAACAGATTAGCTCACATTGGACAAAGGAGACAAGGCTATATATTTTTCCTTATCAAAGGTAAAGTTTTCCCCTGTCCAGTCATGTCCAACTGTAGGGGGTGATGTTCATCTCTGTTTCTTAGCCGAAGGAGCCAGTGTTGTCTGAAAACATTTTCTGTGGTCATGTAGCCAGCATAGCTATAAATCTAAGGCACACAGAACATTGTTACTTGCCACCAAAGTGGTACCTATTTATCTACTCGCAGGTGCTTGCTTTCAGTCTGCTAGGTGGACAGGAGCTGGGGCAAGTAACAGGAGTTCATCCTGTTGCACAACACTCAGGCCTGGAACCCAGGCATCAGCTTTCCAACTGACAAACTCAGCTAACTGAGGCATCATGATCTATGATGTTAATTATTAATTAATTATTAATTAAGATTAATAATAACATTAAATTAATAATTAACTTGTTTAATTTAATTTATATTTCAGTTAATTTTAATAATTTCTTTATTAATTCAACCTATATGTTGAATATATCTAATGAAAACTGGATTGCATTGGCTTTAAAACTGGAGAAAGGAATATCAGTAATCCTATGCTATGCTGATTACATTACTTTAATAGCCAAAAATTCAGTGGATCTGGAAGCTCTAATAATGAGAATCAAGAAGCACTGGGAAACATGGGATTAAAACTGAATAGAAAGGAAACTGAACTAATGACATTAGCCCTAGAAATGAGAATCAAAATATTGAAGTAATGGATAATTTCTGCTTTTTAGATTCAACTATCAACAGTAAAGCTACCAGCCTTCAATTAGACTAGCACTTGGGAGAGCAGCAATGGAGATCTTGGAAAAAAATATTCAGGTGCCATGATGTGTCCATAACTACAAAATCAGTCTTGTTGCAAAGATACAATTTTGAAGTACAGAAAGATAAATTGGAATATCTACATTATTATATACTGATTAATATAGCCAATAATGCAGAAAAGTGGTATGGTATATTAGTTATATCTCTTAAAAATTAAAATTTTAGTTCTTAGCCATTCTGAATGCAAAATTATGAGAGAAGGGTTGCAATTTGTGTTATGATACAGAGCAGGAAGACCTTAGCACCATGCAACACTTCAGTTTTCATGTCTAAAACTGGAGCACATAAGCTATAAATGCAGCATCTATCACAACAAGTCCTTAAAACAGCCATGTATTTTCTCAAAATTGTGTGGCAGCTGCAAATAGTAGTGCAATCCCAGGAAAGGACACCACTGCTATAGATGGTTACAAACTGGTACCTCTTTCACGCTTTCACATATGTCAAAACGCCTTTTGAAAATTTAATCAAAAATAATGCTCCACTCTTACACTCTGTCTATGCAGTTAGTTATAGGGCTGACAAATGCATTTCTTCCCATGCTTTTGACTGGGAAGATAATAGTTTTGCTGAGAGGGAGTGGACACAAATATGAAAAATACAATATATACTTAGATTCCCAATGTCTAATCATTTCAAGATGCAAAAGTATTATGAATCCCAATATAGATTCAATTATTTTAAGAATGGAAACAAAAGTAGCATTCATTTTTCACAGTGGTATTCTAAGGGTGCCCACAAATAGTTATAATAACTTACTGTTTTTATAGATCATATACATATCTTTACTCATATAAAACTACTACATCTATGAAAAGTATTAATTTTGGTTTGGCATTTTTTTAAACTGAAGAATTCTATCATTGACCTATGACTGAAATTTGAAGTGTTACAATTAAGAGATACAGTAAAGTGAAAAGTTAAAGGGATTTGACAATTATCCCTAATATGTTCCCAAATAAACCCTTATTTGCAAACTGGTTAAATGTGAGATGGATTGTGTGACAATTAAAGGAACACATTATTAGGGTTAGTCACCCAGTGGGCCAGGTATTTAAACTGGATTTGACTTTTTAATCCACCTAGTAATAATAAAATAATAAACCCTTTATTATCAAAGTATAACGTATACAGTGAAATTGGCTGAGCCTCCCTCTGTGCCCCCCTCACCACAAACTCACGGTGACTACAACCCCCCAACTTATTTCACCCTGTGAACTAATTGCACATCACGCTGGCCTCATGAGTCTGTCATGCATAAATTTATAAAGTTATGCCCCATTCAGAAGCCTGACAGCCCATAGATAAAAGCTGTTCTTCAGTCTGTTGGTACAGCTGGCTATGTTTCTGTATCTCCTACCCGATGGTAGGAGAGTAAAAAGGTACCAACCAGGGTGTGAGTCATCCCTGAGAATTTTCCTCACTCTGCCAAGGCAACGGGCCCTGGTGGTGTCATCCAGTGGACAGCCCACGATGTCTTGTGCCATGCTCACCACCCTCTGCAATACCTTCCTGTCCGCGCTGTCAGGCCGGCATACCAAACCACAATACAATATGTGAGAACACTTTCAATAGTAGACCGATAGAAGAAGGTCATGAGTCGTCGTTCTATCCTGTTCTTCCACAAAACCCTGAGAAAGTGGAATCTCTGTTGGGCCTTTCTGGCCACCTGGGCTGTATTAGTTTTCCAGGTAAGATCTTCACAGAGGTAGACTCCCAGGAGTTTGAAGGAGGAAACTCTCCATACAGTCCCCTCCAATGTAAAGTGGGGCAGGTTCCTCTCTTTTCCTCCGGAAGTCTAGCACAATCTCCTTCGTCTTGCCAATGTTCAGGTGCAGGTTGTTCTCTAGGCACCATGAGGATAGTTTTTGTACCTCCCCCCTGTACGCTGTCTCATCTCCACCATGGTGGTATCATCTGCGAACTTGATGGTCTCAGTGGATGGGTCGGATGATACACAATCATATGTGTACAATGAGTACAGGTAGGGGCTAAGCACACAGCCCTGTGGCGAGCCAGTGCCAAGCTTCAGGGGAGTGGATAAGACAGACCCAACCCTTACTGTTTGTAGCCGGTCCCTCAGAAAGTCATTAATCCAATCACAGATAGAGGGATGGAACTTCAAGTCAGTCAGCTTTTCAATAAGAATAGCTGGCAGAATAGTATTAAAAGCCAAACTATAATCAATGAAAAGCATCCTGACATAACTTCCAAGTTTCTCCAGATGACTTGCTACCAAATGTAAAGTGGTAGCTATGTCATCATTTAATCTAGTGATTAAAGAGATAGGCAGATGTTGTTTAGTGGGAATAAAGATGCAACCTGTACTAAGTATGGCTGCCTTTTGCCAATCACTGGCATTGATTTTGTCAGGGTGCAATGGTGTTTAAATAATGATCCAGATGTTTTAAGATTGCACCCAAGATGTCTATCACTATTGGTGCCACCTTTGCTTTCTTTTGCTGCAGTCATTCTATTTCTATTATTATTGATCATCACACAGTCAACCAGATGTTCAGACTGGATTTGGCATTTTTGTCTACCTATCGAGTTCTTCCCAAGGACCTGGGTTAGGCAATTGTGGATGTTTGATGGTATTACAGATATCGTCGCAGGATGGAAGCAGTTCCTAGTAAGGCCGCCTTTTGCAATTGACTAATGGGAAATTTGTCAGTGCCAATGGTGTTCAAGTGGTGCTCTAGTTGCTTTGGGATTTCATCCAAGGTGCCTATTACTATTGGTACTATCCTTGCTTGCCTTTGCCACAGTCTTTCTATTTCTATTTGTAGGTCTTTGTAGTTTGTTATCTTCTCCAGTTCTTTCTCATCTATTCTGCTGTCTCCAGGCACTGCCACGTCCACTATCCAGACTTTTTTGTCTTTCTTATCGACAATTGTTAAGTCTGGGGTGTTATGTTGCAGGTGCTTGTCTGTTTGAATTCTGAAGTCCCAGAGCAGTTTAATTTTATCATTTTCTATGACTTTCTCTATTTTATGATCCCACCAGTTTTTGCTTACAGGCAAATGATATTTTTTGCAGATCTTCCAATGCACCATTGTTGTACTTTGTCATGCCGCTGCTTGTAATCAGTTTGTGCAATCTTCTTGCAACAGCTTACCAAGTGGTCCACTGTTTCTTCAGCTTCTTTGCATAGGCGGCACTTACTGTCTGTTGCTGTCTTCTCAATTTTGACTTTGTATGCATTTGTCCTTAAAGCTTGGTCTTGTGCAGCCAGAATTAGTCCCTCAGTCTCTTTCTTCAATTTTCCTGCTCTTAGCCATTGCCAGGTCTTGTTATTATCTGCTTTCCCAGCTATTTTTTAAAAATGTACTGGCCATGTAGTGTTTTGTCTTCCCATGCCTCTATTCTGTTCTTCATTTGATCTTTCTTGTAGGCTAGTTTGGTCTCTCCGTTAGTCAGTAAGCCTTCCTGATATACTAATTCCAGTGCATCTTCATCATTGTCCTTCAGATATTCTTCCAAAGCCATTTTTTCTTCTTCAACCATGTGATGTACTTGCAGCATTCCACGCCCATCTATTTGCCTTGGTAGGTAGAGTCTGTCAATGTCACTGCATAGATGAAGGCCATTATTCATTGTCATTATTTTTCTGATCTTCCTATCCATTGCTTTTAATTCTGCTTGAGTCCAGTCCACTATTCCAGCTGTGTATCTAATGACTGGAATTGCCCAGGTGTTGATTGCCTTCATGGTATTTCCTCCATTGAGTTTGGACTTTAAGATCTTCTTCATTCTCTTGATGTATTCACCTCTAATCTTTTTCTTGACTTCAGTGTGCTTGATGTTGTCAGCTTGAAGGATACCCAAGTATTTGTAGTAATCTTCCTCATCCAGACTCTTAATGTTATTTTTGTGGGGCATCTTGATTCCTTCAGTTTTCACTATTTTTCATTGTTTGATAGTAAGTGTGGCACATTTGTCCAAACCAAACTCCATTGCAATATCTTGGCTATATTATTATTATTACTATTACTATTATTATTATTATGGATCATCGCACAGTCAGCCAGATGTTCAGACTGGATTTGACATTTTGTCTACCTATCGAGTCCTTACCCAGGACCTGGGATAGGCAGATGTGGACGTTTGATGGTATTACAGATATCGTCGCAGGATGGAAGCAGTTCCTAGTAAGGCCGCCTTTTGCAATTGACTAATAGCGAATTTGTCAATGCCAATGGTGTTCAAGTGGTGCTCCAGTTGTTTTGGGATTGCACCCAAGGAGCCTATCACTATCAATATCTTGGCTATATATATGGACAGTGTTGAGCAGCGATTCTATTTCAGATGATGTTTTTCCATACAGTTTCAGATCATCCATGTAAAGGAGATGGGATAGTCTGGTAGATGTTTTTGATGTTTGATAGCGATGTCCTGAGTTATTCAGTATTGTTGACAGAGGAAACAGCGCAATAGTAATGGTGACAATGAATCTCCTTGAAATATTCCTCTCTTGATATTAACCTCTCCCAGTCTCTCACCATTGATCTGCAACTGTGTCTTCCATTGTGCCATCGATCTTTGCACAAATTTTGTGATGTTTCTACTGACTTCTGTTATTTCTAGGCACTTGATTATCCAGTCATGTGGCAGAGAGTCAAATGCCTTTTTGTAGTCAATCCATGCCACATTAAGGTTGGTCTTCCTTTTCTTGCAGTTTTCCAAGATCATTAATGTCTATTAATGAGCCGAGGTGGCGCAGCAGTTAGAGTGCAGTACTGCAGGTCACTTTAGCTGACTGTGTTCAGCAGGTCAGGTCAGCGGTTCAAATCTCACCGGCTCAAGGTTGACTCAGCCTTCCATCCTTCCGAGGTAGGTAAAATGAAGACCCAGATTGTTGGGGGCAATGTAAATATATATATACATTGCTTACTGGTGTACACCGCTTAAAGAGTGCTTGCATTTAAAGCGGTATATAAGTCTCATAAATAAATAAATAAATAAATAAATAAATAAATAAATAAATAAATAAATAAATATTAGGAGTTGATCTTTTGTTCCTCTGCTATTGGGGCAGTTTCCTTCTGCTCAGGTGGAAAGAGATTGTTTTCAACTAGTTCAGTGTTTCTCAACTTTGACAATTTTAAGGCATGTGGACTTCAACTCCCATGTGGCTGTGGAATTCTGGGAGTTGAAGTCCACATGCCTTAAAATTGTCGAGGTTGAGAAACACTGAACTAGATGCTGTTGTACTGCATCAGCTACCACACCGGTTAGTAATTTGAAAGTTGTTGGTAAGCAGGTAATTGGCCTGTAGTTGCCTGGTGTTGCCCCTTTTGCTGGATTTTTCATTATTAGGTAGGTTTTCCCAGTTGTTAGCCACTTTTCAATTTCTCCTCCTTGTAGTATATTGTTGAACTGCTTGGCAATGAGTGGGTGTATAACAGTTAGATGTTTCAACCAAAACCCATGCAGTTCATCTTCACCTGGTGCTGACCAATTTTTGATTTTCTTTGCTCTTTTTTCTACCATTTTTGTTGTTATTACTAGTTCTTTCATTTCAACTTCTGTTTTATTTGCATCCACCTCTTTTAACCAAGCCACATCCTTGTTGTATTTCTTTGGGTTATCCCATATCTGCTTCCAGAACTGCACTGTTTCTTCCTTGTCAGGTACTGACTGATTCCTTGCAGTTTCTCCATTGATGGATTGGTAGAAACGTTTCTGATTGGATTGAAATTGGAGGTTCTGCCTATAGTTTGCAATTCGAGCTTCATATCTACTGATTTTCCTGGCTATAGCTGTTATTTGTTGCTTTATTATTTCCAGTGCTTCCTTGATCTTCCTTGTTTCTAAGTGGTATTTCTTGATTAGGTATTCTTTGGTCTTCTTGTTCTTCAGCTTCTTTTCTTTCATCTGTTCTAGCTTGCTTGTTATTGTTGTTGTTGTTGTTGTTGTTGTTATTGCAGTCCAATTAACTCCACTACAAGATGAAGGCCTCTTCATTAAAGGGGAAGAACCATAATATTGGTCCATTATGAACTAGTAGTTAGATGATTTTCATCTTCTCAATCTATGACTAAGAGCAAATCATCAGACCAAAATCATCCAGAGGACTCATCCGAGGATGTACTAGAAACTGATTCTCTGTACTTGCAGCACATTAACTATTACACCACATTGTCTATATGGCTTGCTCAAAAACTGCACTCAAATATTATTCATCAATAGTTCTTCTTTAGAATGGAATGAAGCACTGACTGGATTCTCTATTTGTCACTCAGTTGAGAAGATGAATGGAATACTTATCAAATCTGCAAATGACATAAAATTGGGTAAAAAAAAAAGGCTAAGAGCCTCGAGGAAACAATGTTCAAAATGAACTTGATAATATACAGTCTTGAAAGGTCTTAAAATAAGATAACAAAGTTTAACAGATACATACTAGGAACATTGCGGGAAAAGTAGTTGAGGTAGTCAAAAATGAGACTTACTTTTTCAGCCTAAAAAGGAGTTAGTTGCCAGGGTAATGTCACCTGGGAAAAAGATAATGGAATAATAGTTGATTATAAATTAAATATGATTCAGCAGTGTGCTGTGGCTGCATATGCATTTTTAAGTTGTATCAACAGAAGTATAGTTTCAAAATTATAATAAGCAACAATTGCACTCCATTCTTTGTTAATCTGATTTCACTTTGAGAATTGCATGTAGTATAGAACTAGAATAATTCAAAGGAGAGCAAAAGGATAAAAAGATGAAGAGAGACTAAAGAAATTGAAAATCCTTAGCCTGAGGTACTGGTCTGTAAGAGTAACCTGAAAAACAGAAAGAAGAGCTGAAAGCAAGACTATGGTTAGATAAAATACATTTGAGTATGAGTCAGAAATGTAATTTGAGAAACCATTTGAGATTTGAATTACTCTAGTTCTCTTGAAGATAAAGGGAGAGAGGATGCACATTCAGACTTGCAACATTCTGTTACTAGAACTTTGTAATAAAAATAGCATTAGCATTCCTGATTTCCTAGTCTGATCAATTTTGCAAGGCTAATGCCTTGAGAAGAGAAGATTAAACAACAGAGTCTTCAAGTAGCTGCAAGACTGTCACCCAGAAGAATGTCAAGACCTTAACTCTATAATCCCAATGGGAAGAATGCAGAATTATGGATTTAAATTACAAGAATACATATTCTGATTTTGAATCTGTATTGAAAGTTATTGAAAGTTACATGACATCTCCTGCCAGTGATAAATGATTCCCCATCTGAAATGTAATCAAGTAGAGATTGGCCAACCATCTGTCATGGATGCTTTCATTTGGATCTTGTGTGCAGCAACGGATGGACATTCTGATTTATATAACTCCTTCCATGTCTATGATTTCACAATCTCCTGAAAATGAGGCCTTAAAAATGAGGAGGCAAGTTTTTAGTCAATTTGACCAGATTTTCCAGGAAAGAAATATATCCAGAATCCACTCAAAGTCCAGCCATCAGTAGTTTCAAGCTTAATCTCATCATGAAACATGAATAAAATGAAGCAGCTTGATCATGATCCATACAGCTTTGGGTTCCTTACTTATAGACCTAGACATAATCATAGAGTTGGAAGGAGCCTTACAGCTCTTCTAATCCAACTCCCTGCTCGAACAGGAGATCCTACACCATTCCAGACAAGTAGCTGTCCAGCCTCTTCTCAAAAGCCTCCAGCAATGGGGCACTCAGAACTTCTGAAGGAAAGACAAGTTCTTTACTTGTTTACTAAAGCAATCCAATAAATTGAGATGATTTACATTCATTTATTTAATAACTATTTCTTTCTGTCACATTAAAAGTTTTAAACATTTTTAATGTTTTAAAATTTAAGGTAGCCCCAAACTTCATGTTATATTCCATTGTATTAAACTATGACTTTTTTGAACAATGATTTGTTAATTAAGGTGCAGAGGGAATATTTACATGTAACACTGAGCCATCAACCTAGGATTATAAAATGTAACAGCTGAATTACAGTATAAGCCAAAATCAAACCAACCACAGCATGTTTAGTATGGCTGTGACCTGAAACTTGGTATCTTATGGAAATTTTGAAGACATTTTTCATAAATCTCTCCTAGTATGGTCAATGGCAAAGGATCCTGGGAGGTATAGTTGAACAAAACTGGTGTGAACCCAGCCATTATGTGCTTTCAGTTTGATTAATGAACCTGGTGGCATAACCATTAGATGGTGCTTGGAGCAGTGTGGGTCATAAGTTGTTGATAAAAATAAAGTTTTCAACAGAAAATAGCACAATCACTTTCTAAGACACTGGTTTAAAAGCAAAATGTGTTCCAAACAATTTTCAACACCACAGGGCAGCAGGGAGTAATGAAAACTTATACATCAATTAACGAGGAATCTATAACACCGTAGCTATTTATTTCTTTTCACATACTATTTTTGGTCATATCAAGGAAGTAGCTTGATTTTTTTCTTTCAGTTATAGTTACAATTTAAAATATATGAGAGACTTTTTATTAGTCCATCATTGGTTGGAGACCTCTATGAGATAACTCAAGCTACCTTCTAACACTTTGGCTTTTTTTGCTGGTCAATAGCCTCTTACTTCAGGATAGCAGATTGTTCCCACTACTGACTAACATTGCAGATTCAGTGATGACAGTGTCCTGCTTTTAGCAAATCCTTATTTCTATATGATATATGTTGAGTCCTTCGTGGAAATGTAAGACACGAGAAGCAGTTGTAGTTCTCAGTTTTCTTTATTCTGCGTTCAGCTTACAAGTAGATGGCTTCAGCAGCTCCCAAAACCTCTCAGCTTCTTATATAGACATTTCCCGGGTCAATGCGATACTTTTCCCGCGCCAGCACCCGCGCATGCGCACGGCGCTGGCAACAGCCTGTCTGGTCCCGGGCAGCTTTGCACCTGTCCGGGACCGCCTGCAAACGCCCCGAGCCATTTGCAAGGCTCGGGACATAATACCCCTTTCCCCCGGGCTAAAACTACTACCAACATATAATCATTATTTTATACAGTGTTCTGCTTCTCAGTGCTCCTACCGTTACCTGGCTTTTGTTTAGCCAGCAATGTTATGTAATCCTCTAAGTATTTAGGAGACTTCCTTGCTCTCTGTGACCTTCTCAGCTCTGGGTTTCTGACAGGTGTTCCCTGACTGAGGGGTGACAAGAGCCTGTTCCCCTTATCATGCCTTGGTGCCTTCCAAGGACTTTGCCCCAATGCCTGGCCTGCTTGCTCGCCCACCGGGCTCGTCAGGCCAGGGCTTCTGTCACTTTGTGACCTGGTTGACCTGCCTAGCTGTAGGCCCTCGGGCCCCTTGAAGTGATAGCCACTGCTGGGCGTCTCTATAGAACCTCCTAGGTCCGTCCAAGACCTGTCAGGAGGCTGTCCAATCCCTAAGCCCCGTTCTGTGTCCGGGCTCGTGTGGGTCTCTGTACCTTCCCAAAACTCAGTTACTCCCTGATTTGGGCTAGAGGTGTTGCGGTCGGGACTTGGTTCCTCGACCACCTCCCTGTAAGTTTGACCCCCTGTAGGATTAGGGGTAAGGTCAGGCCAACTCTGGGGATTGTGTGCCAGCTCTCTTGCGGGGAATGATTTGTTGGGATGCTCCCGGGTATCCTCCGTGACTGGAGTGTTGTGTGATGTGTGTGGAAAGTGAGTATGCCCCCGGGGTGACTCCCTGGCTGGAGTAGGCGTGAGTGCCTGTTGTGTGGGTAAGCTCCATGAATTCCTTTTCGGAGTACTTGCGGAAGCTTGAAATGGGCTGTCAGTGGCTCCATCAGTGGAGATGGGCAGCAACTCGTGCCCTTCCCTTTGCTCCAAAGGGTCCCCCTCCCCCCCTGGAAAAGACCCAGGAGTCTCATCTGAAAGGTCCCGCCTAGGGCGAAGTTGGTCGATGTGCCGACGCAGGACACGACCGTTGTCCAGGGCTACCTCGTAGGAGAGAGGACCTGTGACCTTGGAAATAGAAGCGGGGACCCATGTATGACCAGGCCCGTAATTGCGAGCCCAAACCGGGGCACCCACAAGTAGTTGTCTAGGTGCCCTAGGATGTGAGGTAGATGAAGGCAGTCTGTCCGGATGCAACCGGTCAAGTTTAGTAGTAAGTTGACGCCCCCAACGAAGTTCAGCTGGGCTTCTCCCTGTAGAAGTAGACGGTGTGATGCGATAAGAAAGGAGAAAGTCAGCCAACCTATGATGCCAGTCCCCGTAGGTGAGTCTTTTCAATGCGTCCTTCGTGATGCGCACCATACGTTCAGCCATAACGTTGGTGGACGGGTGGAAGGGTGCAGACATGGCATGACGAATCATGTTAGCCTGTAAGAAAGCTTGGAATTCGGAGGAAGTGAATTGAGGGTTGTTGTCAGACACAATGACATCTGGAAGCCCGTGTGCAGCAAAAATCCCCCTCAGTACCTGAATAGTCTTTGCAGTGGTGGTGGATGAGACAGGTACAACCTCAAGCCATTTTGAATGGCTGTCAACAAGGACCAAGAAGAACTGGCCCTGAAAGGGCCCAGCGTAGTCAATGTGCACCCTAGACCATGGGGACTGTGTTTCCTCCCATCTATGCACAGGAGCTTGGGGCATCTCTGGGCGAGATCGTTGGCACAGGTGGCATGCATGCACCTTAGCCTCAATATCTTTATCTAAACCAGGCCACCACAAGTGGCTGCGCGCAAGAGCCTTCATACGAACAATGCCAGGATGACCCTCGTGGAGGGATTCTAAGACCCTAGTCCTCATTGAGGTGGGAATGACAACTCTGTTTCCCCAAAGCAGACAACCCTGAGAAAGGGACAGCTCGTTCCTTTTGGACCAGAAACTATGAAACTCAGGACTAGGGCAGTGCTCAGGCCAACCAGACAAAACCCAGGAACGGACACGTGAAAGTGTGTGATCTGTACCTGTTTCAGCAGCAACATCCCTGGCACTAAGAGGGAGCTCGGGCAAGGCTTGGATTGATAGAATGTTGACAGCTGGCTCAGGGTCAGCTTCTACTACTGGCAGAGGCAATCTACTGAGGCCATCAGCATGGCCCATTTCTTTCCCAGGCTTGTGGAGTAATGAAAAATCATATGCAGACAAGAAAATAGACCACCTAAGCATTCTAGGGGAAATGATGTGGGGAGTCTGCTTACGTGTGGTAAACAGTCCCAGCAGAGGCTTATGGTCCGTGAAGACCGTGAAATGCCTGCCCTATAGAAAATCGTGGAATTTTTTAATTCCAGCAACAACAGCCAGAGCCTCCCTGTCTATCTGAGCGTAGTTGCGCTCAGCAGAAGACAGTGTTCTGGAGTAATCTGCAACAGGAACCTGAGTTCCATCAGACCTGAGGTGGCTCAGGACGGCTCCTACCCCGTAAGGGGAAGCATCACAAGCGATGCACACAGGAAGGGACTCATTGAAGTGTGCAAGTACACTGTTAGAAGTGAGTAAAGCCTTGACCTCATTGAAACTAGCCTCATGTGTTTGTGACCAGTGCCACACTGCTTGCTTGTCTAGTAGCCTGTGAAGAGGCTCAGCTACACTGGCTTTATGTGGAAGAAAAGAATTGTAGAAATTCAGGAGGCCCAGGAAGGCCTGAAGTTCGGCCTTAGACTTTGGCCTAGGTGCTTCTAAAATAGCAGTTAGTTTGGATTCAGCAGGGTGAATTCCAGCAGCGTCAATTTTGAACCCCAGAAATTCAGTAGAAGGCACCCCAATCTTGCAGTTGTCTTTTTTGAGCTTGAGGCCTGTTTTCCTGAATCTTAACAGAACAGCCCTTAGCCTTTCAGCTAGAGTGTGTGTGGAGTCTCCTGCAATTAAGACATCATCAAAGTAGGGGCAAACCCCCGGTATGCCCCGTAGTGTGTTTTCCATTACGCTTTGGAAAATCCCAGGAGCGACATTCACTCCAAACTGTATCCTTTTTACCTTAAAGGCTCCCCTGTGGGTCACAATAGTCTGAGCTATAGCAGCATCATCATCAACAGGCAGCTGTTGATACGCTTGAGCTAGGTCAAGCTTTGCAAAAACTCGCCCCCCCTTGAGGGAGGCCAGAATATGACTGACCACAGGAACAGGATAGGCATGTTGCTGCAATGCCTTATTAAGAGTGCATTTGTAGTCAGCACAAATGCGAATGTCCCCATTTGCCTTTAGAGGCGTGACAATGGGGGTCTCCCACGGGCTGGAATCAACAGGTTCTAGGATTCCCTGTTGGATTAGTTTGTCTAGTTCAGTGTCAATCTTACTTTTTAAAGCAAAAGGGACCTTCTTGCTTTAATCCTAATGGGAGTGACAGTGGGGTCTAGCTTTAAGGACACAGGTGGTCCTTTGAATGTGCCCAGCTGGGGGCTGAAAACATCTGCAAATTCTTTGCAGACTTCCTGTAGGTCGAGTGTTTGTAAGCTGTTGAGTCCTGTGACGTGTATCCCCAGGGCCTCAAACCAATCGAGTCCTATGAGACTCGTTCGTTCACCCCCTACTACTAATAAGTCTAGTGGACCTTCAAAATTCTTGTATTGCACGTTAAGGGTGGCCTCCCCCTTAACACACACTCTCGAATTTTGAAAATCTGTTAACACAATGTCAGAAGGCCTTAACTTGGCCTGAGTTTCACTTCCGGAACAAATCTTCCTAAATGTATGCAAGGAGATGATTGAAAGGGCAGACCCTGTGTCTAGTTCCATAGTTAATGGAACCCCTTGTAGCTTCACCTTGAGTGACAGCTTTTTCTTAATGGGCTTGTGTGTGCCTGTCCTAAGGATGCTTCTTCGCGAAGCACAAAACCCTACCCTATTCTGGCTGGGGACCCTGGTACCTTTCAGGCGCAGTTCTTCCTGAGGTTGTACCTTTCGTCGGCCCAGACACACAGCTGCACTGTGTCCTTCTTTGCCGTATGCCCGGCAGGTAGCGGAGCGGAACTTGCAGTCGGTTCTCCTGTGGCGACCTCCATAGCCGATGCACTTGAGTGGAGCTGAAGAGCTTCCCTTCTGATTTCCTTCCTTCGTGGGGTGGAGACGGTCGATTTCCTCGTCCGGATCCTCCTCGGAGTTCCCCTGGACGTCTTCCTGGTGCACGGATGCAACCTCTGGACTGTTTCTGATCGGCCGCATGTTCTTGACGGCGCCGCCTGCTGCTTCTTCTGCGGTGACTTCTCTTAAGGCATCTTGGAAGGACAATTCTTCTTTAGCGAAAAGTCTCTGTTGTAGATCTCGATGCCTTAACCCGCACACGAATCGGTCCCTCAGTCGTTCTTCGAGGTCCTTGAACTCGCAGTGCTTGGCGGCTTTCCTTAATGCGGCGATGTATTCTTTGGCCGACTCACCGGATCGTTGATCCCTCTGCTCGAAGGTGTGGCGCCATGCGATGACGGACATCTTGGGCTGGAAGTGCTCCTTCAGTAGCTTCTTCAGATCTGCGTAGCTGACAGACTCTACTGGAACAGGTGCTGCAAGGTTTTCTGCGATTTCGAAGGCGTCTTGACCGCAAACACAAAGCAGGGTGGCAGCCTTCAAGCTCTCTTCCCTCACTTGGTTTGCCTTGAAGTAGTTCTCCACCCTGGCTACGTAGGACTCCCACCGCTCTGGATGTGAGACGTCGAACTCCGAAAGCCTTCCAACCTTTGCCATCTTCAGGAGACGGGTCTATCAGCCAGCCTACCCCCGAATGTGCACTGGATTGGCGAGTAGCTGCCGAGTCGACACCGTTCCGCCGCTCAGGACTCACTTGGGTAAGCTTACCCTTCTTCCTTTCCAGGCGATGTAAAACATCCCATCCTCGTCGCCAGTGTTGAGTCCTTCGCGGAAATGTAAGACACGAGAAGCAGTTGTAGTTCTCAGTTTTCTTTATTCTGCGTTCAGCTTACAAGTAGATGGCTTCAGCAGCTCCCAAAACCTCTCAGCTTCTTATATAGACATTTCCCGGGTCAATGCGATACTTTTCCCGCGCCAGCACCCGCGCATGCGCACGGCGCTGGCGACAGCCTGTCTGGTCCCGGGCAGCTTTGCACCTGCCCGGGACCACCTGCAAACGCCCTGAGCCGTTTGCAAGGCTCGGGACATAACAATATATATAAACAAAAATGTAAGGACTGCTAAAATTCTAACACCACATTAAGGCTATGATGGTAGGCAACCAAGCACTGGGGAGATCATCTGCCAGAATTGGGTGAGGTATCACCCATATATAGATATGCTTAATGCTATGCTGGGAAATGACCTTTCCTTGTACTCTCCATGCCTGAGATGTGGTTGAACACTCCATGCTTGAGATGTGGTTGAACAAGATTATTAAAGTCTTAGGGAGTCAGAATGGATGTGAGTATAGAAGTCAAGATGGAGCTGTGACCACAGGTACCTTTCCTCAGTTGCAGCTGTTATACCATTCTTGCTGGATGTTTTGTTGATAATTTCATATGGCTTTGTCAGCCCATGTTTAAACTATTTCCATTTATTCTGGCCTTTAAAACAATTTGGAAGCTGCTGCTGGTCTGGAATGTATTGCCCATGTTATACCAATACTTTGGGAATTGTGGTGATTAAATTGGTTATTACATTTAAAGCCCTGTGTGGCTGGGTGTTTGGGAGGCCACTATTTTCACAAGGAATTGCCTGTTCAGTGACATCCAGTAGAGAAAGCATGCTACAACCCAATGAAGTGTTTAACAACACTTGGGAATTTTGAGAGTAAGTTTCTTTATAGTCTCCCCTCTGCTCTGGCTCTCAGTCACAAAGGCAGAGCATCTCTGCAATCATCCAGGAGGTTCAGTCTCTGGAAATGATTGAGATAACTGATGATGTTGTGCCCATTGATTGTAGAGTATGAATTGTAATATTCTTGTGTTTTGTATTCTTATTTTTATATTGTTATTTTTATTGTATTTTAGCTTATCTACTATAATGGGGGAAATATAAACACATTAGAAGGGGTTTTCTTTAAGATTTAAGCAGAATAGAAATTGTAGTAAATAAAATATATGATATATTAATATTTTTCTGTTTTGGAACTTTGCTATTTTACTTTTTAGCTTCACTAATTAACTGGCCTTAACTGAATATTTTAGCTATCTGGTAGACCTTGTTGAAGCAAAAATATGGGATATAAATATTATAATACATGAATTTAAAATTGTGCTTCATAAACTAATTAATGCATAATATTTCAAACAACTGACAAAAACAGTCATTTATCTGTAAATTCAATTTGGTCATGACAGAAAAAAGAATATTTTTCCCCAATTTATCAGATATACTAACATTTCAGAAATAAAAAAAGTATTCAAATGTGCAGTTTTTCCATATTATCTAAAACTATTTATATTTAGTAAATAATTTAGCAGCCAAATGAAAACTCAGTAGCATACATTCAGGAATGATTTGTTATTTAGAAAGAAAAATACCCCAAGTATCTGTTAAATTTTTCTAACCTTCTTAGGACTATTTTAATTTTTCTTATTTTCCCTTACCCCATACTGGATGGAAGGAGATAGAGATAGAAATACATAGGAAGTTTTCTTTGTTTGACGTTTTCTGTTACCCATTTTTCCCCCAGGACATGAATACTTGCGCAGTTGTCAAGAATATTTCTAATTGAGTGTTGCTGGGCATTTTGGCCAATTAGAGCTCCTTTTTGCCAGAAAAAAAGCTGCTTTGTTCTTCAATTATTCTTTACTTTGTTGCTATGTTTCAGGAAAGAGTAATGTGCCAAGAATTGTTTGTTCAGAAAACAATTATATCAGATTAATTCTATACTTAGAATTCCCTCTGGTATTTGTCTTGAGTGTTACATTGACTTTAATAAACAGCAGATCCAATGCATTCTGTTGCCCAAGGCAATTTCAAGTACTGCCCTGGGATTTAAGTTTACTTAAAGGGATATTGTAATAGTTTACACTGCACCTGATGACAGTAAGCTGTTTTAGGGGGGCTTAGGGCGTATCTTAATATACATAGGATTTGCCCTCATCACAAAAGGCTTAATATATGCTGCCTAAGATAGGTTTCCCCTCTGTATTTATTTCTATTTGTATGCATTTGAAACATCTTTATACTACCTATTATTCTCTATCTTCAAGATGGCATAAAATATTAAAATATACTTCATACATTTTTTTTTAAAAGACTGGTAAAATAATAGAGAGGAAAATAATTAAAAACAAATATACCCAGAGCCATGAATAAAGCAATACAGTCATGAAATTCCCCTACCAATGGAACAACTATGTAGAAAGCATGAGCCTCTTTTGAATTAAGCTCTCTTTTAGGGGGAGATGCAAGTCCAATATATATATTCTAAAATGTTTTTTATGCCACCGGAAGGTGAGTGAGTTTTTAAAAATCAGCAAAAGACAGGTTCAGTAGGGGAGAGCAAGAATTTTAAGGGGAGGAAAAACCCTGTTTATAATGTATAAATAAGAAAAAATATAGCGAAAAAGAACAAGAAACCAGCTTGTGGATGGATTAGAAGGATGGAAAATGGAGCTCTTGTGGGTGTGGTAGTGGACCAAATCATCAAAAGTTCCAAGAAGGAGGATGAAAAAAGAGGGGATAACAATAGTTCCTATTAGTACTTTTATATGCATCAACTCAGCTTCCTGAGGGCTTCCTGAACACGCAGTCCTTCTGGAGATGGGATTCAGGCCAATTCTGCTTCCTTAGCTGATCTGAACCCAACTGATCAAAGGCAAAGCCAACTGGCTTTTCCAGCTTGAGTTGAGGTGAATAGAACCATCATGTTGGTGATATTAACTTTCACTGCCCAAAGATCCAATAACTTCTTTGTAGCTGTAATACAAATACAACTTAGTAGACGATCCTAATAGGCCTTTGCCTACTTCAGAATTCTGCTAGCTGGGCTTAAGTCAAGACTATTAAGGAGAACTCGCCTCTGGCTTCCAGTTTGATGTTGTGGCAGAACGAGCACAGGAAAATGGGGTGCCATCTTTCGCATTCAATTTCGCCCCACTGGGGACCCTGGAAAGGGTTGAAAGTCACCCTATAAAGGAAACAAACAAGGAAGGGAACCTCGTTGATCGCAGGAGGGTAGCGGCCCTTCCATTTGATCCAAGGAAGCCCTCCAAACCAGTGGGAGAAAGACTGGCTACATTCGTGTAGCTAGTCAGAAGCTACTGACAACGGAAAACAATAAGCATCACAAGCAACCTTTCAATAATGTGGATGAAACTGGGTGAGACTCTATCCTCTCTTTATGGCTCTAAGACAAGGCTTTTCAACCAGTGGTATGCGTACCACACCACCTGTGGTACATTAGCATGTGGCAGATGGTATGCAGTTCTGCCCAGCCAAATGTAGTGAGTGAGGGAATGAGCCAGCACAGGACTTACTGTGAGAGAGTCCTTCGGCACTTCAGAGTGGCTGGGGTGAGGCAAAGGCCCCAGGCTCACTTCCGGCTCACCCGGATGAGAAAGGAGGAAGAAGGGGTGGAGACAGGAGGGGCTATAAAGGGAGGCAGTTTGTGCAGGAGAGGGAGAGAGAAAAAAAGAGGCAGCCTTGGGAGGAGGTGGAGTCAGCTCTAGCTGCACCAAAGGGGAGGAAGGAGGAGGGCGGGGGGAGAGGAGATCAAGCAGGCCAGCCATGAGCCGATCTACAACTTCTGTGGCAGCCACCTGTGCTGGCAGCAACAAACAGGAAAGAAATGCAGAGGGGGAGGGTCACCATCCACAAGGAATGAAGAAAGGCAGCAATGAAGAAAGGCAGCATCGGATGGAGGTGAGGCAGGGAGGGAGGGAGATGGAGAGTGGAAGGAGTCTTATGTGCTTTTGTGACTTTGAAGTTCTGGGATTTGTGCTCTTAAGGAGTGTTTGGCAATTTCTATTTGGCTGATGGCTGATGTCTCGTGTTGGCTTCTATTACTCTATTATTGTTAGCTGTAAGTTTTGCTGTAAGGGATTTTGAAGTATTTTTCTCCTGAATGGATTTTGCCTATAGCATTCCTTTACTTATAAATTTGAGCCATTTGGGGAGGTTGACTTAGCTGGCAGTCAGCACTTACTACATTTTTTCCCCTTCCTTAAGTGCCAGCTGCTGACTCCTTAACTTTCCTTTCTAGCTAGTAGCTAATTCTTAAAGGGGAATGCGCCTTTTTAAGCTAGTTCCCTTGGTGGCTTGTCTTTTCTGTCTCTGGAGGCTTTTCCTTGTTTGATGAATATCAAGACGGAAAATATGAGGGGGGTTCAAATTCTTGCTTCAGAAGGAGATGGGAATGAGAAACAGGGAGGCAGGGAAGGAGGGAGGGAGGGAAGGAAGGAAGTCCTGTCTTAGCACTTGGCCACCAGCAGCCCTGCCATTGACTTTGCTTGTCAAAAGATTGCGGAAGGGGATCGTGTGACCCTGGGACACTGTGACCATCATAAATATGAATCAGTTGCCAAGCATCCAAATATAAATCACATGACCCTGGGCATGCTGCAATGGTCATAAATGTGAAAAACTGTCATAAGTCATTTCAGTGCAATTGCAACTTTGAACAGGGTTTTTTTTTTAGTTATCAAGTTTTTGACACTTTGCTAGGTGGTATTTGAATATTGCCATATCCTAAAAGTGGTACAATTGGTGAAAAGGTTGAAAAGCCCTGCTCTAAGACTTCTTCCTGGAAAAAAAAACTACCCAAAGCACCCTCTCTAATGAGAGAGTGAAGGGGAATTTCCACCCCATTCCCTCAGGAAAAGAAAAGCGGCAAACTAATTACTTGGGGGAAACAGAGAAAATTACAAGATTAATTTGGAATTAATACACAAATATGGCTTTGAAATTTGGGGATTAAAAGCGCTTTTGAGACTTTTTATTTTAAAAAAAGAGAGATTTGAAAAGCTTTTAAGATTAGTTTGGATTTAAAAAGCTGGAAAATAGCCAATGACATCTAGTGGCGAATTATAGCACTACAGTTTGTTATGCCTAAAGAAAACCTGGCTTGAAGCCCATATTTAGGTAAGACTCTTGCTGACCTTGAGAACTTTCACTTTTGAAGACTGCAGCTGGGAAAAGGAAAAAAAAACTTTTGGTCTGCTTATCAATGTGGCAGAGACAATGAATTACTTTGAAATCAGCCTGCCTGAACTATGAATATAAATATTAACTGACTTTCAGAGCTGTGTTGTGGAACTATTTCCCTGTAGGAAAAACACACATCATTGAGATGATGGAATATTTTGGATTACAAATCTTTGATTGATGAACAATTTTTATTATAAAGACCACCTTTATACAAAAAAATGAAATGGAAGTCCTATACTCAGCTTTAAATGGTAAAAAACCATCTCTAGCACTTGTCCCCAAAGTCTTAAATTTGATATATTGTACCACCAAGAAAATATGGATGAAGATCAGAAAGAAATTCTCTCCATGTTGAAATCAATACAAGATACTATTGCTTTAGCTCATGATGAGACAAGAAATAAAGGAGATAAAAAACAGTTTTCTAATCTAAATTTACAAACCCAAAACATGACTACAAAGAAGGAACTAGCAACTCAGAAAATAGAAGGAAAACTGGAGGAAGCAGATCCAAAGGAAGGACCTAAAGGAAAGAACTAACTGACATATTCAGACAACCGAAGAACTAGAAGATAGAATGATAATATCGGAAATGGAAAAGAATTCCATTCCAATCAAGAATTCAAATTTGAGGAAAAGGTAGAAGAACTGATTGAATGAAAGATAGAGCTGTTAGGAGAACTCTGGTGAATTGGAGAAGGAGGGAGGCTGATTAATGAATATCAATGGGTTTGTTCTTCCAAAAATACTTTAACCAAATGGTCTTTCTTATTCCAAACTATACACAATACACAAAAACAGAGAAAAAATTACGATGATTCAAATGCATTGACTTGGAAAATTAGTTGGCAAAGGAAGAAAGCTAGAGTAAGACTGAAGAAAATAGAGGTTTTGATCTATTAGATGGGATATTATATAGTTAACTGGATGTTTGAAGATGGTGGAGAATAGATAATTGCTAGAAATAAAAGTATTATCATAACTAGAAAGATAAGATTTGTAATTAGAATATTAGATTTTGGTATGAGAAGGGAAACAGGAAAATGCTAAGAAGTTTGAATAAGGGAAGTTTTTGATTACCCAAATATAAGTTACCTTGAAATTATAAACAATAGAGACATTTTGAACACTGAGGGGAAATTATTTTTTTAAAAAAAAGCAAAAACAGGATACTGATTGAACATATAGATATTAAGTGCAAATGCAATTAAGATATGTTTTGGTTAGAAAAGTTATCTAAAATTGACATTATTGATATTATGAGAAAAATGTAACAAAGATGTTGATATTCAATTGTACAGTATATTTATTAATAACAATAAGAATTGTATTTGCCTAGTATGGGAAAACAGGTACTACCGGAAGAAGAGAGGAAACATTTGATGACATAATATAAGATCTAGATCAGCGGTTCTCAACCTGTGGGTCGGGACCCCATTTGAGGTCGCCAAACAATGCAGTCCGCTATTTTCCCCCCCTTTTCCTTAGCTGTGCTACTTCCTTTTAGTCTATTGGCTTTTGAAAGCCAATAGAATAGACTCTCTTGAATAGAGTCTAATTCTATTGGCTTTCAAAAGCCAATAGGAATTGTCCAGGCTGTCTCTGCCCTGCTGAGCCCGTCAAAAGTCCCATTCTTCAAACGGTCCTGCAAGTTGTCTCGGCCGGCACAGGGGGCGGCACCATGCATGTGCGGCACTTCCGGGCAAGAAAAGTCCTTGACTTACGACCGGTTGGGTAGTCCTCAACTTACAACCGGTTGGGGGTCGCGGCATTAAAAAGGTTGAGAACCACTGATCTAGATTGAACAAGTTAATATATACCACAACACGTTGTCTATTAAGTATTTGACTGTAAAACTAGAAAATTAATAAAATATAAATAAAGGAGAAATGGCTTCAACTGGCTGAAAGATGTTCTTAGAATAAGCAGTCTTGCTAGGAGGATAAATTTCACAGCTGCTGCTGTTTTGCCTGAGTGCCTCTGGTTAGAGATGGAGAAAGAATCTCAAAATGATTTTTTTCCCCCCAAGAAGGCTACTCAAGTACCTGAAGGCTTCTCAGATCCAATTGTCTTACAGTTGTCTTTGGGACTTTTCTGTTACATTCAGAGTGATCAGCATTGATTAGATTTCTAATTTCTAAATTCTAATTTCTAATCCAACCAACCTATATGCTTTCTCCCCTTTTGTATTCAGACCGAGCAAAAAATCCTACCAACCTGGTCACATCCTCACAGTATAATGAGATAATGTGATATTTCCATTTCAAATAAGATAACAATTCTATATTTTATCCACTCATAAATATTGAGATACAAAGATTATATGCAGTTATGCAAATTCTTTTGCTTTGTTTTGTTGGTGGCCTGTAAGTGATCACCCTAGTTTACACTCACATTTCTGAATACAAGGAAGGAAGTCACACTCAACCCATTTCTGAATAAAAATATTTAATATTGCTTGCCTTTTTTTTTTTTTACAGAAAATAGGTTGTGACCATAAACTGATAAACACAAAAGCCCAGTGCCAAGGATTATGAGCTGCTTTGCTGTTCTGCAAATATTTAACACCAAGTTCAGTGGCAGTATTATCCATCTCACCTCTTGATATCCATTTGTCTTTTGATTTTAAAACAGAACAGAAATAACTAGATAATGACTTCAAATTAAACAAAATTTCATTTCCTCACCGTGGATCCTTACAGATGCTGTAAACAGCAGGCTTTCTCAAATGCTATGTGCCATTGCTACTGGCAACACGAAGGTAGTCTCTCTCCCTCTTTCATTTTGCATTGTGAGCATGATAAATTATGCAATTTCAGTTTTAACTGGACATGTCAAAACAGTGTTCTCTCTTTGTAGGCACAGTTCTTTTTCCCCCCAGCTCTATAATGAGTACAAATGCTGTCATAGCAAAGTGATAATTCATGGCTCATAACTACTAATAGTCATAAATTTAAGTATGAAAAAAATAGATGGATGTTCCAAAAAATCTTGACACATTTTTTTGGGGAGGCAATTATTTGGAGTATGCATGACTTGAATATATGAAAACTATATAGCCATATATACACTTACTCATTAAATAGAAATACATTTGGGGAAATAACTAGGTGAATTCATTGAACTCAAATTAATTCATCTTTGATAGACACATATGAAAATGTTTGAAATTAACATTTCTAATGACATTTTTCTTAGATTGAATGAAGTAAACTATAGGCTTCCAGGGCTGGCATTCTAAATTCCATATTCCCTAATATGGGTCATGATCAGAGAGAATGGGACTTTTTGTCCAGCAGCCTCTCAAAGACTACAGAAATTTGTTCTCATGAGCTATGACAGCTCTGAAGGAACAAATATTTCCTGTTTCTATTCCATACAAAATGAGAAAAAAAACACACACACATGCACACACATAGAAAGTGTATTCAGTTCACATGGTGTGCTGTTTATAAAAACTACAATATTAGTGTAAAGCGCTACCTGCTTGGCCATCAATATTTCATTATTTCTCTATATGAATTCCCAGCATGAAGAAAGGAGGGGTTTCAAAAAGTCAGTTTATAGTCAGAGATTATCCAAGCTATACAAAGATACTTATGCTAATCAATTTTTGAAATGTGAAAAACATAAAAAAATATGAAAAACATTTACCCTGCATGGTGGACTTGCAAAAAACAAAAAAAATGGATAGAATAAGCATGAAGATACAAAGAAGTTTAAATATTAATATTCAGATGAAATCTGATTTTTTAATTGGGACTTCTGGATATTTATTTGTGGAAGACTAGTTTTGTATATGTTAATATGATTCCTATATGTACAAAGATGGAAAACACTGAAATCATGGAGGAATGGATTATGAAAATGGCATTATTTGCTGAAATGGCAAGACTGACCTGTTTGATCAGAGATAAAATAATAAGTACCTTTATAAAAAAAACTAGAAACCTCTTATGGACTTTTTGCTGAAAATAGGAACAAAAATTAATTAATGATTTATGGACCTGCTGATTAAAAAAGGGATCCATATAATGTAATCTTAAAGAGAGAAAAAGTATAATTAATTTTTTATAACTATTGTAAAGAAAATAGGAAATTGCATCTTTATATATCTTTCTTTTTTAAAACTGTACTGTATATATCATATATATGATAAAAGGAGAAAAAATCAGGAAACAGTATATACGGTATTCTTTTTTAAAAAAAAAATATTGTTTTTTTACAATAACAATCTCCAGTACCTGGTGTACAGCACGTTGTCTTAATTTATATATTTGAAAAAAAGCAATAATAATTAATTAACAGTAATGATTGATTTTGATAATTCCATAATTAATATATTAATTAATATATTTCTTTGATCTTCCCTTCTCCCAATTGTATTCTCCTTCTTCAACCTTAAACAGATATAATTCTTAATATTTTCTATGTATAAATAAATATAAATGTTTTTTCACGTTTGTACAGATAATGATAACATCTATGTATAACATTTTTATCAGCTAATATTATTCTTATAAAAATCATCTCATTAGATCACCATGCATCCTATTTTCAAGATTTTTATTTAAACTTAATTTCTCCCTTATATTCAATCCATTCTTATCAGTCATGATTTTCTCAATGCTAGTCATCTAAATATCCACATTTTCCATTTAAGTACACCATCCTAACATTTTCATAGTTCATGCATTATAAAAATACTGTGCTTCTTATCTATCTTATAGCATCGACATATAACATCCTTTCTGATCAACTTATATTTCACTTACATTTATAAAAATTACATCATCCCAATATTATTACATTTCATATATTGTAAAACATACTATACTACTTAAATCTCTTATCCTTCTTGTTATAGGGCCCTTTATGTTCAAAGTTTTCTATTCTTTTAACCATATTCAAACAAGTATTTCCTCATGTAATATTCCATCTGGTAGGGCAAATCAAATCTCTTGAATCTGTCTCTAGCCTTCTTCTTTTGTCAGGTAGCTTTCCAAGTTGATATATTCTGCTTACCCAGCTGTTCCTGTATTTTTGTAAGTATTGTTGGGAATAAAGAAGATAAAATAGGTAAAATATATACTTCTGTCTCCCAAACTCTGATGATTCTCCTGGTAATTCTATAATCCATTCCATTTTTGTTGTTATATTAAAGTCTTGTAAATTTTTTCCTGTTTGTATTAAATTGTAGTTCTTTTCATTTGTAGCTTCATTGATTTGATCATGTTTGTTTAATTTGTGTTCTGTTATCTGATTTGTTTGTTCATTTGCCATTTTCTGGGTATTTTTTGATTGTAGATTTAGGTTAGAAATGTGCTTATTTATGTCGTCCAAGTTGCTTTTGATTTCCTCATGGTTTAAATCTATTGTCATTTGTATCTGTCATAACATTGCATACATTTCCTCTTGGAAAGTATTTGTCTTGCCTTGAAATATTGCTTCTGGAGGTCTTTGATGTTCCAGGCTAAATCTTTCAGTGGTAAATATTGAGTGTGGTGTTCTGTCATTTTTTGATAGGTGCACAATATCCATGTTGTCTCCCCCCTTCAACAGTTTTTTTTATTTAGGGGTCAATTATCAATTAGTCAAAGTTGCAGTTCAGTGTGTAAGTCCTTCTTGTAAATTATCCTCTAAAAGATTAGCCGAGAGCTGAAGTTTTTCTTATTCTATAAACAATTCTTAGATTTAGACAACAATCCAGGTATTTTTCTTTCAGACACTTTTTAATCTTATGGCTGGCCCAACTCTTTCTTTATTCCCAGCTATCTTCTTGAAGGTTATTAAAGTTAAAGGGAACAAATTATTCTTTGTTTCTAGGCATCTTACAATTTCTGAGTCATTTATTGTTAATATTCTGTTCTCTGATTCTCCACTAGGTGTCAGTAGTTGTTTATTTTCCATTTTTTCAGACAGAAAAGTTATTATAATAATCATTGAAACCCTTTAGGGTATAGTCTTAACAATTTTGTTTTGTTTTTTAGTTTATAAATTTATCCAAACTGTAGTATTTTAAATTTAATTTCCATATATTTTCCCCCTTAGTATTTATTCTCCACTTCTGATTCTCCACTAGGTATCAGTAGTTGTTTATTTTCCAGTTTTTTACACAAAAAGTTATTATTGTTATATATATTTTTATAACTTCATCAAAACCCTTTAGGATATAGTCTTAATAGTTTTTTTTTAGTTTCTAGATTTGTCCAAACTGCAGTATTTTAAATTTAATTTCAATATATTTCTTCCCCTTAGTATTAATTCACTGCTTCCATCTATGAGGGAGTGGGGTTGTAGTCCCCTCCCTTCACTTTCAGAGATTTTCTTGCTTTGGGGGTCTTTCCCAAGGATTCAGTTAAAAGATAGAAGAGAGAAGATTGATACTCTCACCAGTTCCAAACACACTGTTCACCGATGTTCTAGTTTGTGCTCTTGGACTTTGGCTACAAGTAGGTTGGGCTAGATGCTGATGTACAGCTAGCTTTCTCTTGTCAGGTCGGAGGGCTTCCCCTGGATCAAACAAAATGACTGCCGTCATTTTATGATCAATGGAGTGCCCATCTTTCACAGTCATCTCTTCGGGGCAACTTCAGACCCAATTAGGGTCCCCTTGGCAGGGTGAACCTGGGCATGGGGAGCGGAGCTCCGCTATCTCACAGCCGTGCACTACAGCACAAAACTGGAAGTCCCCAGAAAACAATATATATTCATGTTTATCTTTTATCTATTTTAAAATATAGGAATTAAAAATTAATAAGTGTTGTACAAAATGGAAAAGAATCCATTATGACAATCAAATAATGAAGATCATGGCACATTTAGTGCTTAAATACATATTGATGTAGTAGAGAAACAGCACTCTTATCTTAGAGATGAAGCTAATAAATGGAGGAAGAAATTCAATATATGTGATAAAGAAGCAACTAAGTCTCACTTTTTTCCTTCTTCTCTATCCTCACTTCACCACTCTCTGGAAAAGCTGACAACAAGAAAACACAACATATCTTCACTTGTGGAAAATATATGCTGGTTTTCATTTCATTCCCTTTCCTTATGATGCTCCCAACTGTTATGCAACTCCTGGAATATTACATACCTGCAAATGTTACCATAAGACTAGAAGGTTCTTAGTCTAACGCAAACTCAAGATTAGAATCTTCTTCACATAGGAAAAATTCTTCCTCATATATATTTGTAATAAATACCATGTAGGGTATACAGTGTATCTACTATACTGAATGTGAGAATGAGACATGAATACATAATCTTATAAATGAAGAAAGGTAATGCGTATTAGAAAGTTGTTGTTGTTGTTGTTTTTGGCCATCTTGACCAGTTGCTGCTTTTATTTAAAAGTCTACTAGGTATCTGAGACTTCAATGATTTTCTGCTTACAGTATACTACACATTCTTCAAAAATGACTTGGAAGTGTCCAGCAGAAACATATCACCTATGTATAATAAGCAATGCCTGAAAAAAGATGTGCCTGTTCAAGGAAGTGACTCATTAAAGTTAATGTGATTTTTAAAGCAGACATATCTTTCTTAAAGCTTACATGGGAACCTGGAAAATAGAGGAAGAGAAACACCTTGCAAATTATTGCAGAATTCCCTAATGTTTCATTTTCTCAATCTTTTTAAATGATTCAGTTCCCATAGGATTTAACAAGTGGCCTCCTGTCGTCTGAGAGTAAAGCAAAGTACTTCACCATCTGCTGTGATAAAATTCTCTCTTTCAGTTTGTTCTATGTGAGTTCCAGAGCACTGAGGGGAATTTCAGTTCAACTTTGTAATAATAAGAAATTAATACATTCAAGCAGCAGATGGAGGACAAAATGAAATGACATAAATTTTAAGCTTTAGACTTTTTTTGTGTTAGATTACAGGGTGTGTTTTTGGTAGAGACAAAGCCATAAAATCTGGCCAGTGAAAAATGTTGATAATTTCAGTGTCATTTAACTTCATTCAAATTTGTTGGGTTTTCAAGAGACATGGCAAAATATACATGAGTATATAAATCCTAATAAACTTTATTAAAAGATGTAAAGCCATCAGATGCTGAAGGGGGGATTCAGAGATTAACTGTGAAATCCATTACTATCTTCAAGGACACTTTAGCTTAGTGTGATGGACATGCTCTAAATTATGAATGAATTCTTTATCGTTATCAGAGAGGGCGACCACCATCGAGGAGGTCCTTGTTGATTGTGGAAGGGAGGCAGCTCCTTCTGTGGTCCGAGCTAGCTCCTTAGGACTGTCGGAGAAAAAATCGGCCAGTAAAATGGCTGATCACCTAGCTGCATCAGCCGAAAGTCAGAAGAACAGCTAAGTGTGAAGAACCACTGTGGAGAAATCCGGGTGAGACCTTTCCTTCCCTCTCTTAGCCCCAACTATTTTCCTGTAAAAAGCCTCTGAATGACTTCCCTGCCCTAAGAGAGCAGTGTTTGTTTACTTGGGAAAAAAAGCTTAGAACAAGACTATAGAGTCAGAACATTTTCAAATAGTTTATTATTTATTCTTGCACAATTTCTCAAGTTAGAGCTAGTTCATATGTGAAATATTTTTAAGAAACAGAGATGTGATTCTCTATTGGAAATGGAGTGATGCTTCCTTTTCATTTGAAGTACTCATTTGGCTTAAGAATGTTGGTTATTAAGGCCAGACCACTAAACATCCATACTAGCAAAAATAAATGGGGATGGAAGACAAAATAATGGGAGAAAGCAAATATGATATTATTCTCATCAGCTCTAGGTAGGATCTATAAAGGTCAACATGCTAGCAGAAATCATTGGTGGACATAAAAGATCGACCAAGGATTCTTGCACAAACTCTTCCAAGAGAAGTCAGATATAAAGCAAAATACAGTATGTATTGTAGCAATGTTTATATTTCCAGAAAACATAATGATCTCAAAACATCAGCTCAGATGAACAGCCACTATTCAAACTGATACAGGATAAGTCACAGTGTACTTTTTAAGTTTTTCTATTCATTCTATTAATTATATTTTTAGTTCAATTACTAATTTAGATTAGGTAGAGGTAGTTTAAATAGATGGATAGCAGGCTGTATTTTATGCATCATGTAGACTGCCCAGAGTCTTGTTGGCAATAACAGGATAAAAACTATGTAATAAACAACCAATATATAAGTCTTTGGAATAAAGATCAGTTGTTTTCTTTCTGCTTGAATTCACTACAGGATCCTGCTCCTGACTAATGGCTCAAGTTATGTTCACCATGGTGAGACATATATTTCTTTGCCCATAATAGTTATCTTGATATCAATGACAGAATGCTTGGAAACTGAGGTATAAACTAAGTCTGAAATACCAAGAATCAATTACCAGTATCAACAGGATGAGACCCACTTAAGGTCAGTGATACAGTGTCCTGGTTGAAGTGGTATCTCTCTAGAAATAATAATTTGCCAACCTAAAACTAAACATAGTTTCTCACAGTTTCAATGCACTTGCTTTGCTATTAGAAGTTAAGGATCGTCGGAATAAATCAAATCATCTGGGGATTCAAGGCAAGCAGCTGATTTATTTAAAGTGTTTTACTCATGTTCAAAATATTTACTTCTTGTATTTGCAAATGCCAATCCGAAATTCAACCAAGGATTGCCATTTGTCATTTTGCTGCCGGCAGCTGGGCAACATATTTGATCTGCCGAAAAGTGAAGGCAGTAAACAAATGTGTAACCAATCCTTTTTCAATATATGACATTTCTCTTTTTTTTCTTATTTGGCTGTTTTTAAATTAGAGCATAATCATTGTCACCTATACATCCGGCTTTTAGAGCAGAGAGAGAGAGATAGACTAGAGAAATTTCTACCCCTCAGGGGTAGGCAGTAAAAACCATATAAAATCCTACACAAAGAGGATTATGTAATACTATGTCCGTGTCTCTCTGCTCTAGAGTTTAAGGGAAAACAGTCTTTGTATACCATTGTGTGTGTGTGTGTGTGTGTGCGCGCGCGCATGCACGCGCGCATTTGTGTTTGTGTGTATGTGCCTTCAATAAGGTAGAGACTCCTAGCAACTGTTTGGTCAAGTGCTTGCAATTTTCTTGGCCAGATTCTTCAGAAGTGGTTGCCACTGCCTCTGTCCTAGAGCATGAGTGTTCCGGGCTCACCCACTTGCTTTATACCTAAGGTAGGACCAGTGGTGGGATTTGGCCGGTTCGCACCACTTTGGCAGAACTGGTAGCTAATTTTTTGTTGCCCAGGCCCAGAATGGACTTCCAGAAGTAGCATCCACACAAAGAACTGGTTGTTCACATATTTGAATCCTACCAGTGGGTAGGACTAGAACTCATGTTTTCCTGGTTTACACTACATCATACTGAATTTCTAGTATACCATGAAATAGTTTCTATATATACCACCAAATACCAGGACCTGCTTAGTTTCTAAAGTTAATTATCAAATAATCTAAAGTGCAAAAATCTGTCAGTTCAATTCCCAGTAAAGAATTTGAACCCCATAAAAGAGAAAATTGGTTACCCATGTCAGAGGAATCCTAATAAAGACAAAAGCAGTCACATGATGCCTTCTTACAGAAAATATGATTTCTTATCAAACTCTTTGATTTATAGTTTTGCTTACTCCTGTCTGCAATGCCAGAAAAAGACTTTAAAAAAAATGAACTAGTCAATTCTCTATAAAGAACTTGTTGAAACCAATTTGAAGCATTGGAGCATGATAGGTTATTTTCCTACTGCTGCTTATCTTGTTTGCAGAAATTCCACCATCAACATGTGTTAATTAATATAATGAAATGGAACTGTTGCCAAGCATATCATAGTTAATTGATCTAATTTGTGCATTAATCCTGAAATAATCATCCACTGTATACTCACTTCACTTGGGCTTTTGCTTCATTTTTTTTTTCTATTTTTTGTGTTCCTCAATTACTAGTTTAATATTACTACCATCCCTTCTTTTGTTAATAGACATTAATGGATTATATAAATATGGTAATTAAAAGTTACTATTCTAAAATAGTGGCAACTTAAGACTTGAAATAATGTGTACTAACTTTTTATGTGTTGCATTATATTTGCAGTTAGAATTGCTGCATTTATTTTGTATTGGATCCTTCATAAAATAGAATATAATCTTATATTTATATACGATTAAAGCTTGCTTCTGTTTGTTTGTAAGCTTTAATTGAATAAAACGGTAGATCACACAATAATAATTTTTGGACCAATCTATTTCAACTGGACTAACCTACAGAATGCATCCGATTCTGGGAGCTATCACTCCCATGGGACTGAAATTTGGAAAACTTGTGGTCATGTAATCCTCATTTCCAATGTTCTCTGTCAATGTCTTAGAAATTGATGGGGAAGCTGGCAAGAAGTCTAAACTCAATCATAATTACTGAAGCACTTTTCAAGGCAAGTGGGCAGATAAGTGATTGAAGTTGACTAAGAAAGGAGCTAGAGAGGTATAGCAAATTTCAGGGAGGGTACATGGAGTCATAATACTGGTTAGAGAGAGTACACAAAGGTTTGAGATTGCCAGAAAGGGTGCAGCAAGGGTCACGGATGGTGTCTGAGGTTGCAGGTTGTGGAAGGTATGCAGAGATAGAGCATAGGTTGTGGAGGTTGCACGAGTGGGGGTTGCACAAATGGGAGACTATTTGCGATTTTCCCTGCCAGTTTCCCCATTGACTTTATCCCTGCAAGCTCCTCACAAAGTCAGTGAAGCTGGCAGGAAATTGGAAATCACTCTAAGACCTACTTATTTTTGCTCATAAGGTGACCAACCGTCCTCCTTCAGGGAGGACAGTCTTCCTTTTGTAAGTTCTGTCCTCCCTCAAAAAGTGTCCTCCTACATGTCCTCCTTTTCGACATTTGAAGATTAATTTGCAGGGCTTTTTTTTCCCTCATAGAATGCTCAGAACGGCATTCCAGCACCTTTTTTGATGGTTTTTTTTCAACTTTTGCATGAGCTGTGCTACTTCTGCTATTGGCTTTCAAAAGCCAATAGGAATTGCTGCTGAGTGCACCAAAACACCCAGCTGGCAAACTTTGCACATGCAAATTGTCTGCAGCGAAGGCGAATTGGCAGGAACTTTGCACCCCTTCCTGCTACCCAATTACACCATCTCCTAGTTAGTCCCGAAGATACCTGGAGGAGACTGGAGCAGCGACGCCATGGTAAGTTTCTCTTGATCTTCGGCCCTGCTAGGGCAATAATGGCTGTGGGCGCAAGAGGCAGAGGTGGCAGGGCTGCTGCAGGTGGGGGTGTAAGGGGCGGTGGCGGCCGGCTGTCCCCGTGCTGTGGGAGCCACAGGGCCTGCTCTACACAGGGCTGCACAGGGTGGGGGGTGGTGCTGGCGGGGCTGCTGCATGTGGGGTGTGTGGGTGGCGGGCTGCCTCCTGGGGCCAGAGCTGGCACAGCTGATGCTTTGGGAGCTGTGGGGCCCACTCTACACAGCGGAGTAGTGGTGCTTGCGGGGCAACTGCGGGTGGGGGCACGGTGGGCAGTTGACCTTCCGTGGGCCAGGCCAGCTGGTGGTCTACCCAGTGCTGGACCTATGCTGCCACCACCTCGCCCTGCACGCCTACGTGGCCATCCTGGAGCACCTGGCCTGCAACACCTGCCTCCACCGCCCACCCCATGCAGTACTCATTTAAATAATAATTAATAGGCATGTAAGCATAATTACAATATAAAATTTTATTGTTACAAATGTTTTTATTATGCATTTATCATATTATAGTGTATTCTGTATTATTGTTGCAATGAATAAAATGTTTCTTTTATTTACAATATTTTTTTTCAATTTATTTGTGTCCTCCTTTTCATTGTAAAAAAGTTGGTCACCTTATTGCTCATCCATGTTGTTCTGTTGACCTGTTTAAGTAAGTAAATATCTCTGTGTAAATCTGTGAGTAATAAAGGTTAAGTGGACAAAATTTTCTTTGACTCTTTTATTTAGAAGTTAAGAGAGAGACAAAGAGACACACAGATACACACAAACACACACAGAGAGAAAAATGCATACATGTGCATTCAAGAATATTAGCTCTTTATTGGTGTTACAATAAATACAATAAAATTATCAGCTCATTTGCTACTGTATATAGAAACTGTTTTTATTGGTACTTGTATTTTGATTATCAGGGTTTTTGCTTGGTAGTTTAATTATGTAAGCTGCACTTAGTAAAAATGTGAGCTGGCTGGCTATACAAATAAATTATACACACACACACACACACACACACACACACACACACATATAAAGGTTGCAATATTACTGGTTTAAACTTAATCCATTAATTATCTTAAATGTTTATAGTTCTAAATGCTTCCATTTTGTTAGCTGTTTTTAAGCCCAACCAAATCAAAGAGTTTCTAAGCAGTTTTCTATTCAAACCTGGCTGAAAAGTACATTACCTTTTCATTTACAACCACAGAAGGATCTTTTGAAGCTGCAGGAAATCTTGTGGAGGAAAATACATTGCCAAAAGGCTGCAATTTCACTCCCAAGAGTGAATCTGCTATCATATGGAATAAATTTACACAGAGAGCATGATTCAACACTGTTTCAATTGTAATACAATAGATCAGTATTTCTCAACTTTGGCAACTTTAAGCTGCATGAACTTCAGCTCACAGAAATCTGAGAGTTGCAGTCATCTTAAGGTTGAGAAATACTGCAATAGATTACAAGACCACAAAATATCACCAGCTGAATAATTCATATTCTCACTGAATGATCCATAATCCAAAATTAAGCATCTTGCCCTCCCAAACTCTGGATGCTCCTCTGCTTACTTTTGATATAAATTCTAATACTATGATCTTTCAGCCTGTTTTAGGCTGACTGATTCCCATTAGCTATATATGTCATGGAGCCATTGGGATCAATGCATTTAGAATAAATACATATCACAAACAATGTATGAACCCTATTGAATGGTGCAGAAATGGAGTAATTTCTGGTCTAATCAAGATGCAGTGCTCTTCTATGGTGAGAAAGATGAGGAAGACATCCTGAACGTTGAGGCTTTCATTGAGTGCCATCTACTGGGTGGTCAAGTGGAAATAAGAACATCCCTAGCTTGCAAAACTCAGCACAGAATCAGAAGGTGTTACTAAAGAGGAACAAGAAATGTAGGCAATGCACTGATTGATGAATTGATTATGTGCATCAAATTGTTGTTAACTCTTGACAACAAGATATATAGTTTCTCCATGATAATCTATCTGTAGTCTGTCTTTTTTCATGGTGTATCCATTGCCACATTAACTGAATTAGGCAATGCATAATCATAAAAATGACTAAAAATGACCTTGATGCTCTTTGAGCTCGGTTGTGGGCTCACAGATATTTCAATACCTGATTATATATGACATATAAATGATCCCGCAAAAAAGATGCCAGACTTTGAATGACCACATCAGCAATGGATGAACCTAAATAGGATTTGCACCTCACGTGGCGTCTGCAGGGACTCTCTCTGTGTAAATGGGGCATCTCCTCCTCCTCCTCCCCTCAGTGTGACTGCAGGATCCCCTGCCAAACTGTAAATCACATCGTGAATGGCTGGAAGCTGAGGGCAGTCCAGTATTTGATTTTTTAAAATATAAATGTTGCTGTGTTTCAATGGTTAGATGAACTAGACATCATTGGTATTTGAGTACAGATCTTTTAACATTTATTTATTTATTTATTATTTAATATATTTATATATATTTATATTTTGTGTTTTACTAATCTCGGTGGAATGTTAATATAAATGTATATTATACATATGTGTATGTGTATGTATATATATGTATGTATGAATGAACACACACACACAAACACAACATACATCATATGTATGATATGCCATATGCTAAATAAATAAATCCTAATCAAGGAATTACCAAAAGGAAAACCACACTCCGAGAGAGAGAGGGAGAGAGAGACTGTCATACATGTGTCATATTCTCTAGAACAGTCTTTATCTCTATTCATGTCATTTCTTGCATATTTGGACATTTTAAGTAATTTCCTCTAGTTGATGAGAAAAACATGTACAGTTTGGGAACTAAATATGAACCTGGAGCACACATTTGCTATATCCCTGGAAGTAATCATCCCCAGTGATGTTACTAAGGATAGACTTAGTCTGCGACAGCATTTGATCAATAAATGTGATACAACCTCAAGTATAGCACTGTTATACCTAAAATTTCAGCCATATAGAAGTTTTTCTCTCATATTTACAGAAGAAATAAAAAATACAATCACTGTACAAAACCATAAAATAAATAAAAATAAGACTTTCAGGATTATCCCACCCAACTGACTGATCTGAGAATATTTTTTGGAATAAGTCCTCTTTAAGAATCAAGAAAAGAAGTTAGTATTAATATTGATGTCAAGACTTGGAGTTCTTTGTTAAGATTTCCAAATATTATATCTTTTTCCACTGTTAAAAATGAGCAAAAGGAGTGAAAATTATTAAGCAAGCACAAGCGGTTGAACTAGAACTGAACTATATAATAAGCATAAAAAGGCCTACTTTTTAAATTAATTATTCTTTTCCCTTAATTTGAAGACTGCTTGATCTCACAGTTGTTTGGAAAAGAGGAGAAAAGCCTATCTGAAATCATTGGGTAGGCATCTATACAAGTGTTAAGTCCTTCGCGAAATGGCAATGACACGAGAAGCAGTTGTAGTTCTCAGGAACCTCTTTATTTCTGTTCAGCATACTGGTTACAAGACGCCGACAACACTCAAATCTCCCTGCCCCTTTTATAGGCGATTCCCGGGCCAAACTGCAACATTTGGCGTGCTTGCACCTGCCCCGGACCGTTGCAATGCCCCGAGCCTGCTTTCACAGGCTCAGGACATAACACCCCTTCCCCCCGGCTAAGACTATGATCATACAAATAATAATATACAACCCAATACGAGTGTGGAACCCATACTAGCTTTGTACCAGTTATTCCTTTTGCTTCTATTGTTCCCCAGTGTTCTATTTTCCTATGTGTACAGGAATACTCTCTGTTAACTCTGTTTTGCCAGTAGGGTTACAAAATCTTCTAAATACTTAGGAGATCTTTTAGCTCTCTGTGACCTCCTGACTTCTGGGTACCTTCCAAGTATCCCTTGACTGAGGGGTGATGTATGCTTGTCCCCCTTGCTAGGCCCTGGTGATCCCCAAGGACTGTGCTCCAATGCCTGGCCTGCTTGCTTGCCCACCGGGCTCGTCAGGCCAGGGCTTCTTTCTCTGTTTGACCTGGTTGTCCTGCCTGACTGCAGGCTCTCTGGCCCTCTTAAGTGACTGTCACTGTTGGGCAACTCTGTAGAACCTCCCAGGTCTGTCCTAGACCTGTCAAGAGGTTGTCTTTCCCCGTGTTCCCGTTCTGTACCCGGGCTTGCTGGGGTTTCAGTACTGTCCCAAAACTCAGTTGTCTCCTGAGTGATGCCAGAGGTGTTGTAGTCGGGATTTGGTTCCTCAACCACCTCCCTGTGTGCTTGCCCCCTTCTAGGGACAGGGGCAGTATTGGGCCAACTAGACGGAATGTGTGCCAGCTCTCTTGCAGGGTGTGGGTTGTTTGGACGCTCCCGGGTATCCTCCCTGACTGGAGTACTGAGTGATTCGGGTGAGTAGTGATTATGCCCCCGGGGTGACTCCCTGGCTGGAATAGGCACTGGTGCCTGAGTTCTAATTGGGCTCCATGAATTCCTGTTTGGAGCACTCGTGGAATCTCGGAATGAGCTGTCTGTAGTTCCCTCGTGAATGATAGGCGGCAGCCCGCACTCTTCCCTTTGCCCAAAGGGGTCCCCCTCCCCCCTGGAAAAAACCAGGAGTCTCAGTGGGAAGGTCCCGTCTAGTGCGGAGCTGGTCGATGTGTTGCCGCAGGACATGACCGTCGTCCAGGGATACCTCGTAGGACAAAGGACCTGTGACCCTGGACATAGTGGCAGGGACCCATGAATGGCCAGGCCTGTAGTTACGAGTCCAAACCGGGGCACCCACAAGCAGTTGTCTAGGTGCCCTGGGGTGTGTGATTGTGGAAGGTAGTCTGTCCGGGTGCAACCGGTCAAACTTGGTAGTCAGTTTGTGCCCCCAACGAAGTTCAGCTGGGCTCCTCCCAGTAGAAGTGGAAGATGTAGTGCGATAAGAAAGGAGGAAGTCAGCCAACCTGTGATGCAAGTCTCCATAGGTAATTTTCTTCAAAGCGTCCTTGGTGATGCGAACCATGCGTTCAACCATACCGTTGGTGGACGGGTGGAAAGGAGCAGAGGTGGCATGATGAATCACGTTGGCCTGTAAGAAAGCTTGGAATTTGGAAGAAGTGAATTGAGGGCCATTGTCAGATACGAGGACATCAGGAAGCCCATGTGCAGCAAAAATCCCCCTCAGTACTAGAATAGTCTTTGCAGTGGTGGTGGAAGAGACAGGTACAACCTCAAGCCATTTTGAATGGCTGTCAGCCAGAACCAAGAAGAATTGACCCTGAAAGGGCCCAGCGTAGTCAATGTGCACCCTAGACCATGGAGACTGTGTTTTCTCCCATCTATGTACAGGAGCTTGGGGCATTTCAGGGCGTGAGCACTGACAAAGGTGGCATGCATGCACCTTAGCCTCAATGTCTCTGTCTAACCCAGGCCACCACAAATGGCTGCGCGCAAGCGCCTTCATACCTACAATGCCAGGATGACCCTCGTGGAGGGAACCTAAGACCCTATCTCCTCATTGAGGCAGGAATGACAACTCTGCTCCCCCAAAGCAGACAACCCTGGAAAGTGGATAACTCGTTCCTTTTAGACCAGAAACTCTGAAACTCAGTGCCTGGACAGCTCTCTGGCCATCCAGATAAAACCCAAGATAGGACACGAGAAAGTGTGAGATCTGTGGCTGATTCAGCAGCCACATCCCTGGCATCTAAAGGGGACTCAGGCAAGGCCTGAATGGAGAGGATATTGATTGTTGGTGCAGGGTCAGCCTCTATTACTGGCAGGGGTAATCTACTGAGGCCGTCAGCGTGGCCCATTTCTTTCCCAGGTTTGTGAAATAAGGAAAAATCATAGGCAGACAGAAAGATAGACCATCTCAGCATTCTGGGGGAGATGATTTGGGGAGTTTGTTTATGTGTGGTAAACAGCCCCAACAAAGGCTTATGGTCGGTGAAGACCGTGAAATGCCTGCCATATAGGAAATCATGGAACCTTTTGATTCCAGCAACAACAGCTAAAGCCTCCCTGTCAATTTGAGCATAATTTCGCTCTGCAGAAGACAAGGTTCTGGAGTAATATGCAACAGGAACCTGAGTTCCATCTGGTCTGAGGTGGCTTAGTACGGCTCCCACCTCATAAGGAGAAGCATCACAAGCGATGTACACAGGAAGGGATTCATTGAAATGTGCAAGCACACTGTTAGAAGTGAGTAAGGCCTTAACCTCATTGAAACTTGCTTCGTGTTTTTGTGACCATTGCCACACTGCCTGTTTGTCCAGGAGCCTATGAAGAGGCTCAGCTACACTAGCCTTGTTTGGAAGGAAGGAGTTGTAAAAGTTCAAAAGGCCCAGGAAGGCCTGTAGTTCGGCCTTGGACTTTGGCCTAGGAGCATGCATAATAGCTTTCAATTTGGATTCAGCAGCGTGAATTCCGGTAGCATCAATTTTGAATCCCAGAAAATCTGTAGAAGGCACCCCAATTTTACATTTGTCCTTTTTAAATTTGAGGCCCGTTTTCCTGAACCTCAGCAGGACAGCCCTTAATCTCTCAACTAAGTTGTGTGTAGAGTCTCCAGCAATTAAGACATCATCAAAATAGGGGCAAACCCCTGGTATACCCCGTAGTGTGTTTTCTATTATGCTTTGGAAAATTCCAGGAGCAACATTTACTCCAAATTGTAACCTCTTTACCTTGAATGCCCCCCCTGTGGGTCACAATGGTTTGAGCTACAGCAGCATCATCATCAACAGGCAACTGTTGATACGCCTGAGCTAGGTCAAGCTTTGCAAAGACACGCCCCCCCTTGAGGGAGGCCAGAATATGACTGACCACGGGAATAGGATAGGCATGTTGCTGCAATGCCTTATTCAGAGTGCATTTGTAATCTGCACAGATGCGAATGTCCCCATTTGCCTTAAGAGGCATGACAATGGGGGTCTCCCAAGGACTGGAGTCGACAGGTTCTAAAACTCCTTGCTGAATCACGTTGTCCAATTCGGTGTCAATTTTACCTTTCAAGGCAAAAGGAACCCTTCTTGCTTTAATTCTTATAGGGTTGACAGTGGGGTCTAATTTCAGTGACACAGGGGGTCCTTTGTACGTGCCCAGCTGTGGGCTGAAAACATCTGCAAATTCTTTGCAGACTTCTTGTAGGTCTACTGTTTGCAAGCTATTGAGCCCTGTGACGTGTATTCCCAAGGCCTCAAACCAATCGAGTCCTATGAGACTCGTTCGCTCACCCCCTACTACTATTACATCTAATGGACCTTCAAAATCCTTATACTGTACGTTAAGGGTGACCTCCCCCTTAACACACACTCTGGAGTTTTGAAAGTCTGTTAACACAATATCGGAAGGCCTCAGCTTGTCCTGAAATCCGCTGCCAGAACAAATTTTCCTAAACATGTGCATGGAAATGATTGAAAGTGCAGACCCCGTATCCATAGCCAATGGAACCCCTTGTAGCTTCACTTTAAGTGACAGCTTTTTCTTAATGGGCTTGTGTGTGCCTGTCCTATAAATGCTTCTTCGCGAAGCACAGAAACCCATCCTGTTTTGGCTGGGGACCCTGGTACCTTTCAGGCGCAATTCTTCCCGAGGTTGTACCTTCTGACGGCCCAGACACACAGATGCAATGTGTCCCTGTTTTCCGCATGCCCTACAGATAGCTGAGCGGAATCTACAGTCGTTCCTCTTGTGGCGACCTCCACAACCGAGGCACTTGGGGAGAGCTGAAGAGTTTTCCTTCTGTTTCCCTTCTTTCGTGGGATAGAAACGGTCTACTTCATCGTCAGGATCCTCCTCTGGGTTCCTTTGGACTCCTTCCTGGTGCACGGACACAGCTTCTGGAGTGCTTCTGATCGGCCTCATATTCTTGATGGCACCGCCCACTTCCTCTTCTGCAGTAACCTCTCTCAAGGCATCTTGGAATGATAAGTCTTCTTTAGCGAAAAGTCTTTGCTGCAATTCTCTATGCCTCAGTCCGCATACAAATCTGTCTCTCAGCCGTTCTTCTAGATCCTTGAACTCGCAGTGTTTGGCGGCTTTTCTCAGTGCAGCAATGTATTCTTTGGCTGATTCTCCGGGTTGCTGATCCCTCTGTTCGAAGGTATGGCGCCAAGCGATGACGGACAACTTGGGCTGGAAGTGTTCCTTTAGTAGTTTTTTGAGATCTGTGTAGTTAACAGATTCTAGAGGTACAGGTGCTGCTATTTTTTCAGCGATTTCAAATGCGTCTTGACCGCAAATGCACAACAAGGTGGCGGCTTTTAAACTATCTTCTCTTACTTGATTGACTTTAAGATAGTTTTCCACCCTGGCTACGTAGGACTCCCATCTTTCCGGATGCGAGACGTCGAATTCTGAAAGTCTTCCAACTTTTGCCATTTTTGTAGAAAAGGAAGGGTCTATCAGCCAGCTTACCCCCGATGTTCGCTGGATTGACGGGCAGCTGCTGAGTCAACGCCGTTCCTACTGCTCAGGACTCTAGGGTAAGCTTACACCTTTCTTCAGTTGATGTAAGGCAATCCCACCTTCGTCGCCAGTGTTAAGTCCTTTGCGAAATGGCAATGACATGAGAAGCAGTTGTAGTTCTCAGGAACCTCTTTATTTCTGTTCATCATACTGGTTACAAGACGCCGACAACGCCCAAATCTCCCTGCCCCTTTTATAGGTGATTCCTGGGCCAAACTGCAACATTTGGCGTGCTTGCACTCGCGCATGCGCGCGAGTGCTGGCGACAGCCAGTCTGGTCCTGGGCAGCTTGTACCTGCCCGGGACCGTTGCAATGCCCTGAGCCTGCTTTCACAGGCTCAGGACATAACAACAAGCATTCAGGAATCCTCTGTAATTTATTTTAGAAGCCAAACTGACTTTCTCTTTAACCACAGTTTTTTCTAAAGAAGCCATTTTTTGAAGAAAAATGAAATGCTTCTCAAATTCAGCAAAAAAATACTCACCAGGTCCTACTATGAAAACTATTTTTTTCCCATTTAGGCTTGCCTGAGAATCTACTATTATGCCAAACAGATATTGTAAAGTGGCATTTTAAAATTCACGGAGTATTACTGAAAATCCCAGTGTAGAATACAAAATTAAAATTTAATTTTGAGTTAACATGTCTCCCACCTGTGATCATTGATAAATCAGATTCAAGCAAGCAGATGAGTCTCTCTTTATGAAGTCAAGTATCAAGAGTTTATCCTAATTTTAGGGATTTAAAGACAATTTAGATTCACATACTACTCTAGCACAACATGCAAGAAAAGACTAAAGAGAAGTTAGGGTGGCTTATATTTAATAAATGTATACATGTATATGACTTATGGTTAAAAATAAGTCAACTTCTGAGTATATATTTATGATTGACCCAATGTGAAGCATTTGGGATGGAAGCAAAAAGTATACAATCAAGGAACCAGTGTTTAAAGTTTAAAAATTGTTCCTACAATGTCCAGTTAGAGAGAAGGAAAAAAGACAAATAGCACCAGGGCTCTCTAATTGCCAACAAAAAATGCCTGATATTATGTCAGATCACCAGCCAGTATTATTGAGTACTGTCAACACTGAGTGGCAGAGATTTTCCAGATTTTCAGCCAAGAAGCACCAATTGTGGTGAATTTGGAACAAGAAAGGCCAAAAGGATTCTAACAATGTGCTGCACAATTTATTTTAGAAAGTGGGAAAAAAGCATGTAGGCCAGGTTACGAGTGACAAGTGATATAGAGCTGCACAAGGTCTGAATAATCTATTACCAGACAGCTGTCTGACAATACTCCAGGGATAGGAGTCTATATCCATTGAGCCAAACAGATGCTTCCTAGCTATCGATGAGTGGAGGAATAGCCAAGCTCTAGTATTCTTGAGCTGAGCTGGACTCTATTTATTTAGCATATGGCTAAATAAATCGTGCATATAGTTCTTTATGTGGTGCAAGACTCTAATAAAACTAAGTTTCTAATTTTCCAGGTAATATAGTTACATGTTTCCTTCAGATATCCCAGTTGAAAACCTCAGTCAGGGCCACTCTGTGGCCAAAATTTAGCCAACTCAAATTCAAACAAATGTCTGAGAAGGCTAACGTGGCAAAATATAGCACAGACATTTCAAGAACCCTTCAGGCAAAGCGGAAAAATCCAGCAGCATGTGGTTCAGGATCATATCATACAGTTTCCATTTTCAAGTTTTAAGTTAGTTTATAGATATTCAACTAGACTGTTTCTGATGCTGAAGTGTTATTTGAACTATGTTTGCACATATTGTTTTTTGCAAGGCTACTAGAATGAAAGAGGAGGAGAAAGAGGAGGAGCAGCAGCAGGAGCAGGAGAAGAATGATTAACTCCAAATTTTATAAATAAAAGTCAAACTTTATTTTAGAATCTATTCCCTCTGCAAACAAAATACCCTGGTTCCAGGATAATGAGAAAGAAATTAACTGAGATGTTTACAATTGAAACTGAATTAATTATAATGAGCCAAGTTCAAACAATACAGTATGGTAGCTGTTATGTATTGATATTGACTGTTAATGTGTTCCGGTAAATGTGTCTCCAACTGTTTTGGAAGGAAACTGAAGATTATATTTGAGCGGGTAAACCAGCTCTAAATCTGATTGGTTGCCGCCTAGTGGCAGCATGTATAAATATCTGTCAGTCTGTCGGTTGAGTTCAGTTCTGTTATTCTTGCAATAAAACATGTTGCATTAGATTGGTCTGGTCAATGCCTTCAAGAACTCATTACGTAACAGTGGCGACGAAAGTGAGATCTTGCCGAAGGATTGATGCCTATTAGAGTTGAAGTCACAGGGTTTTACCTCAGGCATCAGAGCCCTGGTGGGACCATGTCCCAACCCTGACTGCCAGTAAGCCAAACTGGAGACACATTGTCCTGAGGGATCTGTCCCCAGGATATAGGCAGTTCATTTCCTCCGTTGCAAGAAAGGCAGTGTCCAAGATCTCACCACTAATCCACCATGGCAAAGGTGGGCAGACTCTCCCACCCAGAACAGTGGTGCTCCTACGTCTCCAGGGTGGACACCTACTTGTGGACCAACCAGGTCGGAGAGGATGGGTTGAAAGCGGAGACTCTGCTCTGCGTGTGTGGACAGGCCACATACAACATCGCAGAAAATTTGGTGGCACCAGCCAGCATTGAATCAGTAATGTATGCTGAATTTAAAAAAAGATTGAAAGAACACTTTGAATCCAAGCTTTCCGTAATCACTTGGTGTCATGCCTTCGAACATAGAGCAAATGGCAGGGGGGTCGATATCTGATTTCGTAGCTGCTCTCCGGCAAGCATCATGCCATTGCAATTTTCCTGACCTGGAGGTTCACCGCAGGGATAGGCTCATATGTCGGCTGATGAATAGAGATTTGCAACAGCGCCTATTTGCAATGGAAAAGCTGTCCTTCCAAGATGCCTTGAAGGAGATCATGGCAGACGAGGCCGCCGGTGGAGCGATGAAGGCTCTATGGCCTCAAAAGACACCCCCAGCCAGGTGACCATGCACCAAAAGTCCATTGAGCTAGAAGATGTGGTAGAGGACGATGAGATTGACCGGTTATAGAGGGAAACCATTGGACAGAAACATCCTACAGCACAACTAGTCTTCAAAGTTGCACAAGCTATGGGGGCCAACAGAAAAGGACTGAATGCAGGTTTTGCACAGCAGTGTGCCATGCCTGTCGGAAGCATGGCCACATCACCAGAGTCTATAGAGGTCACCAGAGAGATGATCCGACTACAGATGCCCAGCAGAAAGGTAAATGGGCCCCGGGGCAGAACATTATCGAATACTGTTCTGGGAGGAGAAGCATCCTGCAGACGGGAACCCAACATCTCTTAAAGAGAAGCTGAGACTTCAAGTCAAAATACAAGGGGTTCCTTGCTCCATGGAGCTCGACAGAGGGTCAGTTCTGTCTACCATTTTGTATAAGACTTTCAATTATATCTGCAGACAGGGCAAGAAGTGAATTCAACTCAAACCATCAAGCCTTGTTCTGACAGATTTTCAAAATTGCCGCATCATGGTAAAAGGTGAAGCCACCGTGAGAGTCAGGTTCAAAGAGTTTGAGGGTTCCCTCAACGTTGTGGTCATTGAAGGATAACATACAAGTCTATTAGGATTAGACTGGTTCGAAGCCCTGGGCATCCAAGTAACTGGCATAAATCGAACTCAGAAAGCTGACCTGGCAGCAGTATGCCAAGAGTATGCTGATGTGTTCAGTCCTAACTTAGGACAATACAAAGGAGCACCCATATCCCTTCATCTTGATCCAGCTGTCATGCCAATCAGGATTAAGCTGTGCAGAATGCCATTTCTGCTTAAACCAAAAAATTAATGCAAAATTGGACAAATTAGTGCAACAGGGAGTGCTCCAACCAGTGGATAGTAGCCTGTGAGAGACTCCCATAGTGACCCCAATAAAGTCAAATGGGGATGTTCATATTTGTGCAGACTACAAATGCATAATCAACAAGGCACTACAGCAACATGCTTACCCAGTGCCAGTAGTTAGTCACATCCTTGCATCATTCAAGGAGGTCGCTTGTTCGCCATACTCGACCTTGCACAAGCCTACCAACAGCTGCTAGTTGACGATGCCACAGCTGAGGTACAGACAATCGTCACTCACAGAGGGGCATTCAGAGTTCGTTGCCTGTAGTCTGGGCTAAGTGTTGCCCCAGGATTGTTCCAAAGCATTATGGAACGGGCATTTAAAAATATACCAGGCGTCTGCTCCTATTTTGATGATGTCCTGATTGCAGGTGAATCTGCGGCAGTACTAGCAGATCGCCTCAGAGCAGTACTTCAACAATTTTGTGAAGTGGGGTTGAAGTTAAAGAAACAAAAGTGTCAGATTGGAGTGGACTCTACTGAGTTCTTGGGATTTCGTATAGATTCCTCCAGAATCCACTCATCAGAAGCTAAGTTAAAAGCTATCCAACAAGCCCCAAGTCCAAAGAGGAATTACAGGCATTCCTGGGACTTTTAAATTTTTATCGTTTCTGCCACACAAAGCGGCATTGGCCAAGCCACTCCATCGTCTTTTAGGCAAAAAAGCACTCTGGGTTTGGGCAAGCCCCCACAACAAAGCATTCAGAGCAGTCAAATCATTACTATTGTCTAACTCCGTGTTAGCACATTTTAATAATAATAATAATAATAATAATAATAATAATAATAATAATAATAATAATAATAATAGTAGTAGTAGTAGTAGTAGTAGTAGTAAAGTTGGAAGGGACCTTGGAGGTCATCTAGTCCAACCCCCTGCTCGGGCAGGAAACCCTACACCATTTCGGACAATGGCTGTCCAGTCTCTTCTTAAAAACTTCCAGTGTTGGAGCATTTACTACTTCTGGAGGCAAGCTGTTCCACTGATTAATTGTTCTCACTGTCAGGAAGTTTCTCCTTAGTTCTAGGTTGCTTCTCTCCTTGATTAGTTTTCACCCGTTGCTTCTTGTCCTGCCTTCAGGTGCTTTGGAAAATAGCTTAATTCCCTGTTCTTTATGGCAGCCCCTGAGATATTGGAATACTGCTATCATGTCCCCCCTTGTCCTTCTCTTCGTTAAACTAGACATACCCAATTCTAGCAACCGTTCCTTATATGTTTTAGCCTCCCGTCCCCTAATCATCTTTGTTGCTCTTCTCTGTACTCTTTCTAGAGTCTCAACATCTTTTTTACATCGTGGTGACCAAAACTGGATGCAGTATTACAAGTGTGGCCTTACCAAGGCATTGAAGAGTGGTATTAATACTTCACGTGATCTTGATTCTATCCCTCTGTTAATGCAGCCTAGCACTGTGTTGGCCTTTTTGGCAGCTGCAGCACACTGCTGGCTCATATTTAAGTGATTGTCTACTAGGACTCCGAGGTCCCTCTCACAGTTACTACTATTGAGCATGGTGCCACCTATGCTGTACTTGTGCATTTGGTTTTTCTTGCCTAAATGTAGAACCTTGCTTTTTTCACCATTGAATTTCATTTTGTTAGTTAGTGCCCAGTGTTCAAGTCTGTCCAGATCCTTCTGTATCTTAAGCCTGTCTTCTGGAGTGTTGGCTATTCCTGCCAGCTTGGTGTCGTCTGCAAATTTGATGAGTTCCCCATCTATCCCTTCATCCAAATCGTTGATGAAGATGTTGAAGAGTACTGGGCCCAGAACAGAGCCCTGGGGCACCCCACTACACACTTCCCTCCATATAGATGCAGTTCCATTGAGGACCACTCGCTGAGTACGGCCGGTCAGCCAGCTACGGATCCATCTGGTGGTGGTTCTGTCTACCCCACATTTTTCTATCTTGTCAAGTAGTAGGTTGTGATCTACTTTATCAAATGCCTTACTGAAGTCCAAGTAAATTATGTCCACAGCATTCCTCTGATCCACTAATTTTGTCACTTGGTCAAAGAATGCAATAAGATTTGTCTGGCATGATCTATTTTTGACAAACCCATGTTGGCTTTTAGTAATGACTTTGTTTGCCTCTAGGTGTTCGTTGATTCGTTGTTTGATTATCTTTTCCAGGATCTTCCCAGGTATTGAGGTCAGGCTGATAGGTCTGTAATTTCCTGGATCCATTTTTTTTCCTTTTTTGAGGATGGGAACTACATCAGCTCTTTTCCAGTCCTCTGGTAGTTCCCCTGTGTTCCAGGATCTTTGAAAAATATAGTTCAGTGGCTCCGATATCACATCTGCCAGTTCCTTGAGAACTCTGGGGTGTAATCCATCTGGTCCTGGCGATTTGAACTCATCTAGGCTGGACAGGTGCTCCCTAACCATTTTCTTGCCTATCTTAACTTGTGTTTCTGTTTTGTTTTTTATGGCACTATTTTTGATAGGTTGGTCTGTTTTTTCCCTTTGTGTGAAGACAGATGAAAAAAATGAGTTAAATAGTTCTGCTTTCTCCCTGTTGCTTGTCACCTTCTTGCCACTTCCACCCACTAATGGACCAATCATTTCCTTCACTTTTTTCTTGTTTTTTACATGTTGAAAGAAGCTTTTTTTGTTATTTTTGACTTTGGTCGCAAGCCTTAGTTCATTTTGAGCCTTGGCTTTCTTCACTTCATCTTTGCAGGCTCGGGCTATTTGCTGATATTCTGACTTAGTTATGTTCCCCTCTTTCCACTTTCTATACTTGTCCTTTTTATCTTTCAATTTGTCAGAGAGTTCTTTATGCAGCCATGCTGGTTTCTTTTGAGAGCTGTTATTTTTCCTCTTTGTTGGTATTGTGCTAGACTGTGCTTTTATTATCTCATTTTTCAAAATTTCCCAAGCTTCTTGAGTTATTTTCCCCTTGAGGATTCTCATCCATGGAATCCTTCCCAAGCCCTCTCTAAGTTTATTGAAATTAGCTCTCTTGAAGTCCAAGACTCTAGTTTGACTGTGTTCTATTGGTTGTGCTTCTATAATGTTGAATTCTAATATTGCATGATCACTTCCTCCCAGGGTTCCTATGGCTTCAACACCGTCTATCATTTCATCTCTGTTAGTGAGAATTAGATCCAAAATAGCTAATCCCCTAGTTCCCTTCTCTACTTTTTGGGAGACAAAGTTGTCTGCTAGGTTTGCCAGGAACCTGTTTGATCTTCCACTTGGTGCGGAGTTTGTCTCCCAGTTGATGTCAGGGTAGTTAAAGTCCCCCATTACTATTGTGATGTGCTTCCTACATACCTTAGTTAGCTGACTAGCAAAAAGTTCATCTATTTCCTCTGTTTGGTTGGGTGGTCTGTAGTATACACCTATGGCAATGTCATTTCCCCCCCTTTTATATTGACCCAAATGCATTCAAGACAGTTTTTATCATTGTTGTACTCTATTTCTGTGGAGATGTAGTTATTTCTTATATAGAGAACAACTCCACCTCCTCTTTTATTTGGTCTGTTTCTTTTAAATAATTTAAATCCATCTAGCTGTGTGTTCCATGTGTGGGTTTCATCCCACCATGTTTCCGTAATGGCAACAATATCGTATCTGCCCTCATTAACCTGAATTTCTAGTTCACCCTGTTTGCTGTTCATACTCTGTGCATTGGTGTATAAACATTTGAGTCCTTTGTGGGTGGCCCTGTGTTTCCTTTCTACATAACCTGTGTGGTGCCTGAGTTCCCCTATTGTCTTACCACCTATTTGGTTAGTGCACTTTATGTGGCACTCGCTATTAGAGGCTTCATTTTGCTTGATAGCAAGGTTGGTATTCTTGTCCACACACACATCTATGCTACATGCACTGATAGCCCTATAGTTTTTAAATTGCCGGGGACAGGGTTGTTCCGTATCAATTAACTCCCTGTCCCCGCTGTTTAGTTTAAATTTCCCTCCAGAAAATCTGTGAATTTATAGCCGAGTAACTCAGTCCCTTTTTTTGATGGATGCAAACCATCTCTTTTGTACATCTTTTGATTGGACCAGCTACTGACATCGTGACTAATATATCCAAAGCCTTCCCCTTTACACCACTCCTTTAGCCACATATTGAATTGTGCTATGCGCTGGCCTTTTCCGTTTTGCTCCTTATACACTGGTAAAACCTCTGAGAAAGTAAGCCTACAGCCTATTCTGCTAAGTTCCTTCCCCAAGCTCTGGAAATCATTCTGCACAGAGAGTACATCTTTTTGGGACAGATCATTAGTGCCAAGATGTACAATAGCCTCCACATCACAGTCCTTGCTGCCATTCTTGATTATTTTAGAAATACGCTTCTTGTCCCTACTGGCAGTAGCACCTGGAAGACACCTGACCTCTTTCAAAGCCTCTGTGTCCTTTCCTAAATTTACATCCCTTATAATTGAATCACCTACCAGAAGGTAGCTTCTCTTTTTGGGAGCCTTTCTATTCTTGCATGACTGATGTGCAATACCTGATTCACACTTCTCCCTGTCAAAATCTAGTTCTTCATCTCGGACCACAACCCCCTGCTTATTTGAGTTATCTTCACAAATACCTTTACCTGTCTCCTTAATGTCCCTATTAAGGTCAGCAAGGGCACTGTAACTGTTGTGCAGGGACACAGCGAAAGCTTTGTGTTTATGGTTCACAGCTCTCACCCTGCCAGATCCCACGGTTGTCCACACTGCCCTTTTCCTGCAGGATCTTTGTGGTAAAGGGGGCTGATAGCACGGAGGCTTACTAGAGTAGAGGGGCTGAACTGGACACCTAATTTCTGCCCGAAGAGCACGGATTACAGACCCTAGGTAAATGATCTGTCCTTGTAGGCTAGTGATTTGTTTACAGATGGGACAGTTTCCAAGTTTGAAAAGGGTACTGCGAAAGACAGCTGCAAAGCAGGTGTTGCACTGAACTAAGCTGGACATCTTAGATACAGGGGATGTCAGACACACTTGCCCTGAATGTACTGCTACTGTTTGTGATGTTTAGTTATATAATTATATAATTTGCGCGCCATTAGGCGCGCAGGCCGCTACTTTCCTGGTGGATTCTCCCAAAAGTTACAGATTAAGGAGCAGCTGATGCAATGTAGCACGTTCCAGCAGCCCGACCGGAGTTGAAATGGGGTTTAAATAGAGTATAATACACTATAAATATAATGGAGATCCAATCAGGGCTTCACTATTTTCCTAAACTTACAGATTAAGGAGAAGCTGATGCAATGTAGCACGTTCCAGCAGCCCGACTGGAGTTGAAATGGGGGTTTAAATAGAGTATAATACACTATAAATATAATGGAGATCCAATCAGGGCCTCGCTATTTTCCTGGTGGATTCTCCCAAAACTTATAGATTAAGGAGCAGCTGATGCAATGTAGCACGTTCCAGCAGCCCGACCGGAGTTGAAATGGGGTTTAAATAGAGTATAATACACTATAAATATAATGGAGATCCAATCAGGGCCTCGCTATTTTCCTGGTGGATTCTCCCAAAAGTTACAGATTAAGGAGCAGCTGATGCAATGTAGCACATTCCAGCAGCCCGACCGGAGTTGAAATGGGGTTTAAATAGAGTTTAAATGAGAAACTGCTCATGATTTTAGCATGTAATGCATCACCATATGGGATCGGAGCAGTTCTAAGCCATAAAATGGCAGATGGCCATGAAGCTCCTCTAGCTTATTACTCTAGAACATTATCTGCAGCAGAGACAAGGAAGCCCTTGCTATTGTAGTAGGAATTTAAAAATTCCATGACTTCCTATATGGGTGACCCTTCACCATTTTATTTATTTATGAGACTTATATACCGCTTTAAGTGCAAGCACTCTCTAAGCGGTGTACACCAGTAAGCAATGTATATATATATATATATTTACATTGCCCCCAACAATCTGGGTCCTCATTTTACCTACCCCGGAAGGATGGAAGGCTGAGTCAACCTTGAGCTGGTGAGATTTGAACTGCTGACCTGCTGAACAGAGTCAGCTAAAGTGGCCTCTTTACAGCAGACAAGTAGACTCCACGATGCTGCGATAGTCAATTTTTATGGTACCTATTCATACAGGCTAGTCCACAAACCTGGCAAGGAAATGGGCCATGCTGATGCACTCAGCCGATTGCCTCTGCCTCAAACAGACCCAGACCCAGCAGCTCGCATCTTGGCAATCCAGGATTTTCCTGAAATGCCCCTACATGCAGGAGATGTAGTCGCTGAAACTGCCACTGACAAACACTCAGTCACGTTTTGAACTGGGTGTTGAGGGGATGGCTAGAAAACAGGCCAAGTCCCGAGTTCCAAAGTTATGCCAGTAAAAAGGATGAGCTGTCAGCCCACAAGGGTTGCATATTGTGGGGAAGCAGGGTGATTGTTCTGCCCACAATGCGAGCCAGAGTATTAGAATCTCTGCATGAGGTGCATCCTGGCATTGTCAGAATGAAGGCACTTGCTTGAAGCTACTTGTGGTGACCAGGTTTGGATAAAAACATTGAGGCTCAAGTAATAAGCTGTAGGGCCTGCCAAGAAACCCGGCCAGAAATTCCTCAAGCACTAGTGCATTGCTGGAAGACCACGCAAACTCCATGAACTTTGCAGGTCCATTTCAGGGACAGGTATTCCTCATTGTCATGGACAGCTATTCAAAATGGCTAGGGGTAGTACCTGTCCAATCTATGACTACTGCCAGGACCATACAGGAACTGCACAGGCTTTTTGCTACACATGGCCTGCCGGATGTCATTGAGTTAGACAATGAGGCACAATTCATGGCAGCAGAGTTCCAGTCCTTCCTTAAAGCTAACATGATTAGGCACACAACTTCAGCTCCATTCCATCCAGCTTCCAACGGCCAAGCTGAATGGATGGTGAGATCCACTAAAAAGTCTCTTAAAAAATTAATGACTGGAGACTGGAATCATCGCCTGGCAGACTTGCTTTTATGCCAGCACACAACGCCGAGTACCGCTACAGGTCACAGCCCAGCAGAGCTGAGATGGGGTCGTCAATTAACGATAAATTTGGACCGTCCTCATCTTGACAGAGCAGCTGCAGAAACATCACAACCCAAGCCTCTTAGGAATTTACGTTTGGGTGAGCCTGTTTGGGCAAAAAACTATGGGCAAGGGGCACCTTGGGTGGTTGCTATTTTAACAAAGGTGTCAGGGCCACTATCCTATGAGGTGGCCCTGGATGATGGTCGTGTGGTCTGATGCCACATTGACCAATTGCGACAGCAGCTGGCAAGTCAGAGTCCAGGTGCAGAGGATGAGAAAACTATAGACTTGCATAGGGAAGTGGACATTCCCAAATCAGCCAGACCCACAGAGACTGTATGAGTTGATGTGGAATCAATGCAGAACAGCGAACCGTGTTTGCCGACGCGAGCGAAAACAGCAGTAAAAGTTTATCCAGTTTGGCCAAACGCAGTGACACCTGTCTACCTGGTGTAGACAGACTTAGTGGCACGGGTGTACTGGGTATGGCTAAATGGCAAGTTGATCGGGAACCCCAAACAGTTTTGCAGTGCTCCGAAAGAACTTGTAATCCACCAGCATATTTAAATGATTATGTACACAAAATATACTGGGGGTTGACTTGTCGAGAGGAAAGGGGTGTTATGTATTGATATTGACCGTTAATGTGTTTGGGTAAATGTATCTCCAACTGTTTTGGAGGGAAACGAAGTTTATATTTTAGCAAGTAAACCAGCTCTAAATCTGATTGGTCACTGCCTAGTGGCGGCATGTATAAATATCTGTCAGTCTGTCGGTTGAATTCAGTTCTGTTATTCTTGCAATAAAACATGTTGCATTAGATCGGTCTGGTCAATGCCTTTAAGAACTCACTACGTAACAGTAGCTATTTATTACATACTGGTAATTTGTAAAATGTTGTTTCATAGATTTAAGAAGAATATTTCTGTGGCATATTCTTTACAATAGCAATAACCATGATTAATTCAAAGGTGTTAAGAATTTAGTCTTTTTAAAGAAACATAAATACAAGACAATAATAGTTTGCAATCTCCATTCATTTGTACTAGAGATATATAACTATTTGCATAATTTACAAATGAAATACCTTACATTTGGGGAAATCTATGTTCCTTCAAAAGTATAAGAGAAATTAATTTTAACCAGATTCAAACTTCCTTGAATTTTGATTAAATAGATCATGAATCATTGGAATATTAATCAATTGGTTGATTTTGGATGGTGAACATAAATGTTGATCTTAATGAACAACTGCATTATATATAATGGGAAATGATAATTTCTCCTTTTAGAAGGGTGGACAACCTGCAGCTCTAAGCTACTTACTTGAGCAGTGCTTTGGGGTTGTCTCTAAGGCTTCCTCTAAGGAGCTATCGGCAGCAAAGGCAGTCATATGACTTCTATATATAGTAGTGAAGATGTTCACTATTGTAAAATTGCCTCTTAAAATAAAAAAAAAATGTTCTGCTTCTAAACCGGGGCTTAAAACAGCATGCAGTTCATGTTTCATTTTTTTGCTACCATTGCATCCACTTTTTAGTGTCTTAACTATCAATGAATTTGAGTCTCCCAATCAGTTCTCCAATGGAAATCCAAATTCCCGAGTCTCTCTACATATTTCCCTTTAAAATTCCCCTATACACATATATTGCATATTTAAAAAAATACACTTAACTTTCAAGTTGACTCCTGCCAACTGCCTGGACAAGTTCCTGTAGTTTTATTGCTAAAGTTTTGGAAGAAAAAGGCTGTCATTTCCTTTTTCCTAAAGCTGAGAGAGAAGACCTGACTCAGTTAACCTGATGCCTAAGATGGGAGTAGAACTCACAATCTCCTGGTTTCTTATCCATTGTATATATGGCTCTCATATTGCATAAACATAATGAAAAAAATGGAACTTCCCTAATGCATTTCTTTTCCTGCTTTCTTCATACTTTGATATGTTTTGTATAAAATGTGTTACACTGAGTCTCAGTGTGACATATCTGAGTTCTTCCTCCATTCCCCTGACCCAGGGAATGAGAATGAGATTGATTTCCCCTTTTGAAATAATCCAATCCTTTGAAAATCTGCACTGCAATTCATTTAAGAGTGCCAGGCATCCTTTAGTTTTGTGCTTCACATAGTTGTGCATCATATTAAAGATGAGAATGAGTTCTAAATCCCTGCATCCTTTATTTTTGTGTGGATTTCAGCATTCAGAATTCCCAACCAGCATATTATGAATATCTAGACTGATAGATTGGTTTGTAAATGATTGGAAACCACCATGATACTGTTTTCTTTTTAAGAACAGCTTAACCAAGCCATTATTTCTTGAATAGTCAAGAAAACAAACCAATGGATCATTGATAAATCACTTCAGAGTTGTTATTCAGGCTCTTGATCAGGCTCATTATCATATTTGGACACATTATGCAAAGACATAGCTCTCTTGGGATGTCTGGAAAAGTAGAAAGAAGAAGAAAAGGATCAGCAGCAAGGTAGACAGACACAGCAGCAATTAATGCACCATAGGAAAACATGATGGACCACATCATTGTGGCATTATTTCATTTCTTAGGTTGCTAAGAATCAACAGAGTTTGATGGCACATGATCAATCAACCAAGAGAATATGCTCTTGTTCATGACAATCCTTTTGAGACATTGACTCAGCACTATGCTTGCCAGATAAACCTAAATTCTAATTAACTACAATATACCTGAGTGAGTTATAATCTGCCATAGATGTTTAAGAATGTTGTGGCAACTTGTAAAGTAAGAAAGGTATCATTTCACATTTGACAACTCTGATTAATTAGATTATGATCTAGAAAAGCAAAGATACTACAGGTATATTAAAGGATTTTCTATTTTTCCTGCAAGAGATTAGCTAGCTAGCCTTCATGAAATGTATGATTTATAAAGCTCATTGTACTTAGGACTATAAACAAAAATGAAGAAACAAAAACTATGTTTAATAGCAATGCTACTGTAGTTAACAATTCTTCTTATTCTTCTCCATTGGACAGATCGATAGGTTTTTTGCTTTCATTCAATAATCTTGATTGTTGAAGAATGTCTGGACAAGTCCCTCCAGTTTTTCAAAAGTGGTTTGTCATTGCCTCCTTTCTAGGCTAAGAGAAAGTGACTGGCCCAAGGTCACCCACCTGGCTTTATGCTTACAATAGGACTAGAACTCAGTCTCCCAGTTTCTAGCCAATTCCTTAACCACTACCCGAAATGACAGAGATAAATGGATGGATGGATGGACAGATAGAATCAATTGAGCCATTTATCTGTTCTCATATTTGAACTCAAAACATTAATGCTATGTGGTATTAAAATGTATTATGAGGTGACTATTTCATTTTACTTTAGCTGGGTTATGGTATAAGAATTACCCTGCATCTTTGTGTTTTATTTTATCTGTTTTAAACCATTCTTCATAAAAATGTGGGTATTTTAACAAATAAAAAAATGCTGCATCTGGACAATCTCCAAAGAGACTGTGCAGATGAGTAGAGATCCAATATAATGCTTTTCCAATTTTTCATTTTCAAAACTATCAGACTATGCACAGTTATGTCACATAGCTTTTTTGCAAATTAGATTTGGAAATATAAGTTACACAGCTAATCTAATATATTTCTGTTCTTACATGAAATTTTCCATACACTTGCTTTGCTTAAAATCAAATTGACCATAACTGTTTTTACTGCATCTTTTCTACATATTCACTGATTTTCTGGACATTTCTAGTGAGAAATAATAGATGGCAGCTGCCTCTATTTATAAATGCTATCTGGGCTCCAGAAAGTTCAGTGACTTACAGTATTTTGGATTTCCTTTTGTGTTTTTCTTTCCAATTGTGTTTGGATCATGAATAGTGGGTTTCAAGCATCCCAAACGTCTTGGTTATTCTTTCTTTCCTTTGAATACATAATTTAATGTATTATTTCCTGGCATCTCAGGATGCTGTTGAAACTGAACAATAAAGAACATGTCAGGATTGCACAGTATCTTCTGGAGACATGGAAATAATGGCTGAGATGAAGAATCCTTACCTAATCAAAGGGGCTGAAACATTTTTTAAGTCTTGGGCAACAATATAATGTTTGGAAGCCACTCAGACAGACACTCACCTAATTCAATGGAGTAGAAGGAGGAGGAGAAGACAATGCAATCAGACTTGCAAGAGTTTGTTAGTATAATCAACTTTCATAGAAATAGTTCTAGTCTTCTTGTGGAGTTATTTCCTGCTCTTGTCTATCTAGTGGGACTGACAACAGGGCTAAGCAATGGGGAAATCTGCCAACCAAAGAGGTATATCATAAGGAATATCTTGGAAGACATGAATGGCACATTACATGTGTTATAAGTTGAACTGATTCTTAGATTATATTTAACATATTTAAATATACTAGAAAAAAATTAATAGATTGCCTTTCCATGTACACTGTTTCTAGAATCTGCAAAAGACCAATACATAATAACTATTACTATTTCCTGGTTTAATCAAGCTACTATTTACTACTTTGCTCAAACTACTATAATTTTGCCTAGATTTTGAAAACTATATTTTATAGGCCAGGAAGCAATGTCCCTAGTTATGGGTATAAAAGCAGCAAGAGATTCTGATTTTAAAGTTTCCAGTCCAAGCAGTGTTTTAGCATAGTGGTCTCCAAACCATTTTAATTGTATATATTTACCAGTATTTTCTTTTAGCTCACACCTTCAAAATATGTATGTTTATAAAGTTATATTCATATACAATTGTATCCTATGTCTATTATGTACTTTACAAAACACACTCCAAAAATAGGCATTAAAAAGTATAAGATAAAAATGAACTGAGTAATCTAATATTTTCTTCCTGCACCCCAAAAGATCTTCTCACTCATTACTGTTCAAAGGATTATCTGAATGCAACTTTCCAACTTTATGGCACTTAACAGTGATTGCAAGCATACAACACCTAGAAACAACTTGCAATATTTAAAATAATTAAAACAAACTTAAAATTCATTAACATTAGATTCTTCAAGAACAGCCCCAAGGAGAATGATTGTCAAATCGGAGAGTTCTGAATTATATGTGAATAGTCTCCTAGCTCCTTATATAGATATGTGAAATTACTTTCACATATGACTGAATTTTAAAAATGCTAATTTCAAATCTACAGATTAAACGGTTCATCTTAAAAAGTCAGCTAAATGATTCATGAATAATATTCTGTCATGACTACTAAAACAAAACTCTTTGTTTCTATCTCTGTGCTATGTATATCTGAAATGATTTCTGAATTGTTACATAGGAAGTTATTGGGGGAATTTGATTAATTAACAAATACTCATTCCAACTCCGGTCGGGCTGCTGGAACGTGCTACATTCCACCAGCTGCTGCTTAAACTGTAAGTTTTGGGAGAATCCACCAGGAAAGTAGTGAGGCCCTGATTGGATCTCCATTATATTTATAGTGTATTATACTCTATTTAAACCCCATTCCAACTCCGGTCGGGCTGCTGGAACGTGCTACATTGCATCAGCTGCTCCTTAATCTGTAAGTTTTGGGAGAATCCACCAAGAAAGTAGCGAGGCCCTGATTGGATCTCCATTATATTTATAGTGTATTATACTCTATTTAAACCCCATTCCAACTCCGGTCGGGCTGCTGGAACGTGCTACATTCCACCAGCTGCTGCTTAAACTGTAAGTTTTGGGAGAATCCACCAGGAAAGTAGCGAGGCCCTGATTGGATCTCCATTATATTTATAGTGTATTATACTCTATTTAAACCCCATTCCAACTCCGGTCGGGCTGCTGGAACGTGCTACATTCCACCAGCTGCTGCTTAAACTGTAAGTTTTGGGAGAATCCACCAGGAAAGTAGTGGCCCGCGGGCCTAACGGCGGGCGAATTATATAATTATATAACTAAAAATCACAAACAGTAGCAGTACATTCAGGGCAAGTGTGTCTGACATCCCCTGTATCTAAGATGTCCGGCTTAGTTCAGTGCAACACCTGCTATGCAGCAGTCTTTCACAGTACCCTTTTCAAACTTGGAAACTGTCCTATCTGTAAACAAATCACTAGCCTACAAGAACAGATCATTTACCTAGGGTCTGTAATCCGTGCTCTTCGGGCAGAAATTAGGTGTCCAGTTCAGCCCCTCTACTCTAGTAAGCCTCCCTGCTATCAGCCCCCTTTACCACAAAGACCCTGCAGGAAAAGGGCAGTGTGGACAACCGTGGGATCTGGCAGGGTGAGAGCTGTGAACCATAAACACAAAGCTTTCGCTGTGTCCCTGCACAACAGCTACAGTGCCCTTGCTGACCTTAATAGGGACATTAAGGAGGCTGGTAAAGGTATTTGTGAAGATAACTCAAATAAGCAGGGGATTGTGGTCCGAGATGAAGAACTAGATTTTGACAGGGAGAAGTGTGAATCAGGTATTGCACATCAGTCATGCGAGAATAGAAAGGCTCCCAAAAAGAGAAGCTACCTTCTGGTAGGTGATTCAATTATAAGGGATGTAAATTTAGGAAAGGACACAGAGGCTTTGAAAGAGGTCAGGTGTCTTCCAGGTGCTACTGCCAGTAGGGACAAGAAGCGTATTTCTAAAATAATCAAGAATGGCAGCAAGGACTGTGATGTGGAGGCTATTGTACATCTTGGCACTAATGATCTGTCCCAAAAAGATGTACTCTCTGTGCAGAATGATTTCCAGAGCTTGGGGAAGGAACTTAGCAGAATAGGCTGTAGGCTTACTTTCTCAGAGGTTTTACCAGTGTATAAGGAGCAAAACGGAAAAGGCCAGCGCATAGCACAATTCAATATGTGGCTAAAGGAGTGGTGTAAAGGGGAAGGCTTTGGATATATTAGTCACGATGTCAGTAGCTGGTCCAATCAAAAGATGTACAAAAGAGATGGTTTGCATCCATCAAAAAAAGGGACTGAGTTACTCGGCTATAAATTCACAGATTTTCTGGAGGGAAATTTAAACTAAACAGCGGGGACAGGGAGTTAATTGATACGGAACAACCCTGTCCCCGGCAATTTAAAAACTATAGGGCTATCAGTGCATGTAGCATAGATGTGTGTGTGGACAAGAATACAACCTTGCTATCAATCAAAATGAAGCCTCTAATAGCGAGTGCCACATAAAGTGCACTAACCAAATAGGTGGTAAGACAATAGGGGAACTCAGGCACCACACAGGTTATGTAGAAAGGAAACACAGGGCCACCCACAAAGGACTCAAATGTTTATACACCAATGCACAGAGTATGAACAGCAAACAGGGTGAACTAGAAATTCAGGTTAATGAGGGCAGATACAATATTGTTGCCATTACGGAAACATGGTGAGATGAAACTCACACATGGAACACACAGCTAGAGGGATTTAAATTATTTAAAAGAAACAGACCAAATAAAAGAGGAGGTGGAGTTGCTCTCTATATAAGAAATAACTACATCTCCACAGAAATAGAGTACAACAATGATAAAAACTGTCTTGAATGCATTTGGGTCAATATAAAAGGGGGGGGGAAATGACATTGCCATAGGTGTATACTACAGACCACCCAACCAAACAGAGGAAATAGATGAACTTTTTGCTAGTCAGCTAACTAAGGTATGTAGGAAGCACATCACAATAGTAATGGGGGACTTTAACTACCCTGACATCAACTGGGAGACAAACTCCGCACCAAGTGGAAGATCAAACAGGTTCCTGGCAAACCTACCAGACAACTTTGTCTCCCAAAAAGTAGAGAAGGGAACTAGGGGATTAGCCATTTTGATTTAATTTTCACTAACAGAGATGAAATGATAGACGGTGTTGAAGCCATAGGAACCCTGGGAAGAAGTGATTATGCAATATTAGAATTCCACATTATAGAAGCACAACCAATAGAACACAGTCAAACTAGAGTCTTGGACTTCAAGAGAGCTAATTTCAATAAACTTAGAGAGGGCTTGGGAAGGATTCCATGGATGAGAATCCTCAAGGGGAAAACAACTCAAGAAGCTTGGGAAATTTTGAAAAATGAGATAATAAAAGCACAGTCTAGCACAATACCAACAAAGAGGAAAAATAACAGCTCTCAAAAGAAACCAGCATGGCTGCATAAAGAACTCTCTGACAAATTGAAAGATAAAAAGGACAAGTATAGAAAGTGGAAAGAGGGGAACATAACTAAGTCAGAATATCAGCAAATAGCCCGAGCCTGCAAAGATGAAGTGAAGAAAGCCAAGGCTCAAAATGAACTAAGGCTTGCGACCAAAGTCAAAAATAACAAAAAAAGCTTCTTTCAACATGTAAAAAACAAGAAAAAAGTGAAGGAAATGATTGGTCCATTAGTGGGTGGAAGTGGCAAGAAGGTGACAAGCAACAGGGAGAAAGCAGAACTATTTAACTCATTTTTTGCATCTGTCTTTACACAAAGGGAAAAAACAGACCAACCTATCAAAAATAGTGCCATAAAAAACAAAACAGAAACACAAGTTAAGATAGGCAAGAAAATGTTAGGGAGCACCTGTCCAGCCTAGATGAGTTCAAATCGCCAGGACCAGATGGATTACACCCCAGAGTTCTCAAGGAACTGGCAGATGTGATATCGGAGCCACTGAACTATATTTTTCAAAGATCCTGGAACACAGGGGAACTACCAGAGGACTGGAAAAGAGCTGATGTAGTTCCCATCCTCAAAAAAGGAAAAAAAATGGATCCAGGAAATTACAGACCTATCAGCCTGACCTCAATACCTGGGAAGATCCTGGAAAAGATAATCAAACAACGAATCAACGAACACCTAGAGGCAAACAAAGTCATTACTAAAAGCCAACATGGGTTTGTCAAAAATAGATCATGCCAGACAAATCTTATTGCATTCTTTGACCAAGTGACAAAATTAGTGGATCAGAGGAATGCTGTGGACATAATTTACTTGGACTTCAGTAAGGCATTTGATAAAGTAGATCACACACCTACTACTTGACAAGATAGAAAATGTGGGGTAGACAGAATCGACCACCAGATGGATCCGTAGCTGGCTGACCGGCCCATAGCTCGTACTCGAGCGAGTGGTCCTCAATGGAACTGCATCTATATGGAGGGAAGTGTGTAGTGGGGTGCCCCAGGGCTCTGTTCTGGGCCCAGTTACTCTTCAACATCTTCATCAATGATTTGGATAAAGGGATAGATGGGGAACTCATCAAATTTGCAGACGACACCAAGCTGGCAGGAATAGCCAACACTCCAGAAGACAGGCTTCAGATACAGAAGGATCTGGACAGACTTGAACACTGGGCACTAACTAACAAAATGAAATTCAATGGTGAAAAAAGCAAGGTTCTACATTTAGGCAAGAAAAACCAAATGCACAAGTACAGCATAGGTGGCACCATGCTCAATAGTAGTAACTGTGAGAGGGACCTCGGAGTCCTAGTAGACAATCACTTAAATATGAGCCAGCAGTGTGCTGCAGCTGCCAAAAAGGCCAACACAGTGCTAGGCTGCATTAACAGAGGGATAGAATCAAGAGCACGTGAAGTATTAATACCACTCTTCAATGCCTTGGTAAGGCCACACTTGGAATACTGCATCCAGTTTTGGTCACCACGATGTAAAAAAGATGTTGAGACTCTAGAAAGAGTACAGAGAAGAGCAACAAGATGATTAGGGGACTGGAGGCTAAAACATATAAGGAACGGTTGCTGGAATTGGGTATGTTCCCCCCCCCCCCCCCCCCCCCCCCCCCCACCCCCCCCACCTAGTTTAACGAAGAGAGGACAAGGGGGGACATGATAGGCAGTATTCCAATATCTCAGGGTCTGCCATAAAGAAGAGTGAATTAAGCTATTTTCCAAAGCACCTGAAGGCAGGACAAGAAGCAACGGGTGGAAACTAATCAAGGAGAGAAGCAACCTAGAACTAAGGAGAAACTTCCTGACAGTGAGAACAATTAATCAGTGGAACAGCTTGCCTCCAGAAGCAGTAAATGCTCCAACACTGGAAGTTTTTAAGAAGAGACTGGACAGCCATTTGTCCGAAATGGTGTAGGGTTTTCTGCCCGAGCAGGGGGTTGAACTAGATGACCTCCAAGGTCCCTTCCAACTTTACTACTATTATTATTATTATTACTATTATTATAAACTTATTTCAGAACTGAAGAATCTTCTTGGATGAGAAGTGAAATATCTTCAATGGAAAACAAAGAAATCCAGTTGTTTTTTGAAAAAGTACCCTTGAGACAACAATGACCTGGACGACTGATAATTTCCATAGACATTTACTTATTTGTCTTGGTCTAAGTACACAGCAAAAGCAAGCTGTGTATTCAGACCATGACAATCAGTCACGGGTGAATGTTCACAATTTTACCCAGAGGAAATTCCTATAATGCAATACCAAGCATGGCTATTATATTTTCCTGGTTTCAGAAAGACTTTTTCCCATGTAAGTAGGTAGATCTGAGATGGCAACTGTTGCGTCCTTGGCGGGAAAACAGACACGAGAAGCAGCTGGAGTTCTCAGGTTCTTTTATTCAGCGTTCAGCTTACAGGAAGATGGCTTCAGCCTCGCCCAAACGCCTCGCAGCCTCTTATATAGGCAACTCCCGGGTAAATGGGTTACTTTTCCCGCGCCAGCACCCGCGCATGCGCACGGCGCTGGCGACAGCCTGTCTGGTCCCGGGCACTTTGCACCTGCCCGGGACTGCCTGCAAACGCCCGAGC